>NC_092105.1:26218349-26518349 GCF_045679555.1 Salvelinus alpinus | reverse complement strand
GTCATTAAATAACATTGAGAACATGTTTCAATAAGACTTTTTATAACACCGTTAGCTTAGTTTGGGTTAAATGTTTTCAACTCCAAGCACAGGAATTATGAGAACATGACTCTAAATAGAACAATGAGGAAACCTGTAAAAAGCATAAGTACTGAAATTCCCACAGAAGAATGTTGTTTCTTAAAGTTCTCTGAACGTTCTGAGAACATGACTTTAAATAGAACCATGAGGAAACCTTATGCTGAAGTACAGAAATTCTCAGCTAAGAAACATATGGTTCTCAGAACGTTATGAGCTAGCTGGGTATCCTGCACCATTCCCATAAGTTTGTGGGAGGGTTGTATGCAAAATAATCACAGGACAAGCAAGCTCTCACAAAGCTCTAACAAAACACATGCTTCTCAGAACGTTACGTGCTAGCTAGGAGAGAAAGAGTAACAGACAGAGCTAGAGAGTCTCAGAGATTCTGTGCCAGCAACACATTCCTCAAAAGGTCGAAATTCAAGCGAAACAATGACGACTATATCTCTCTGACAACCTTTTATAATTAAAATCGCTGAGATGACAAAGATAAATCTTGGCTTGGAGGACATGAGGGTGAGCTCCAAATATAATTTTTTTAACCAACCAGTATTCTACTTTTCTTAATTAGCTGAAATGAGAAAGTCTGTCACATCCTCTTCCCTCAAGGTCACCCCTTAAAATAACTTATGAGGGACTTCTACTATCATTCAGTCTAAAAAGGGAGATATCTCATTCTGAATAGTACAGTAAATCAATTCCAGCTTTCAAGAACTTTACCAGCATTTTCTACAACAGGATTTCAACCTCCAGACAATATTTTCAGAATCTATATCACCTACTGCAGGTATTCCCAAACTGGGGTACACGCAATGCCGTCGGGGGTACCCCAAATAAAAATGTGATTCACATTCTTTTACATTTGTGGCTTTTTCAAGAATCTCAAATATAAAATACATTTTGATTTGTTTAACAGTTTTCAGTTACTACATGATTCCATATGTGGTATTTCATAGTTTTGATGGCTTCACTATTACTCTACAATGTAGAATAATAGTAAAAATAAAGAAAAACCCTTGAATGAGTAGGTGGTCTAAAACTTTTGACTGGTAGCGTATGTGAGAGTGGACCCTCACTAGTATGAAAACTAAATACAGGCACAGACTGTGTGTGGGAAATGATTTATGACTGAGACTCTCTCCAACACAACATTGCAGAGTTATATGCATCCTTTCAAGCACACCCTTCTCATTAACCTGTGGTGAGTAATTCACAATTTTGATGAACAAATAAGGTTTTAATAATAATATTTTTTTTATTTACCCCCTTTTCCTCCCCAATTTCATGGTATCCAATTGGATAGCTACAGTCTTGTCTCATCGCTGCAACTTCCGTACGGACTCGGTAGAGGCGAAGGTCGAGAGCCGTGCGTTCTCCGAAACCCAACCCAACCAAGCCGCACTGCTTCTTGACACAATGCCCACTTAACCCGGAAGCCAGCCGCACCAATGTGTCAGAGGAAACACCGTACACCTGGCGACCGTGTCAGCCTGCACTGCGCCCGGCCCGCCACTAGTGCGCGATGGGACAAGGACATCCCTGCCGGCCAGACCCTCCCCTAATCCGGACGACGCTGGGCCAATTGTGCGCCACCCCATGGGTCTCCCGGTCACGGCCAGCTGCGACAGAGCCTGGACTCGAACCCAGAATCTCTAGCGGCACAGATTAGACCACTGCACAACTCAGGAGGGCCCAAATAAGGTTTTATATGTAAGATGGTTAAATAATGAGCAAAATAATTGATTATTATTATTTGTGCCTTGGTCCTATAAGAGCTCTTTGTCACTTCCCACGAGCTGGGTTGTGACAAAAACTCACACTCATTCTTATGTTTAATAAATGTATCGTATAGTGTGTGTGTGTGGCAGGCGTAGAATGATGGCAAAAAACTACATTTGAGAGTGCGCTGACCCTGGTGCTAGAGGGGGTATGCAGCTGGAGGTTGAATGAAGCAGTACGGGACTATAAAAAGTTTGGAAACCACTGGAAACCACTGACCTACTGAATCAGTAACCATAGGAATTTCCAAAAACCAACAAAGAAACACTTTCCTTCAGTAAACCTCTAAGGCAAGACGACTAAAATACCTCAGTGCCTTGGTGGTCCAGTAAGGAGGTCTCAACAAAAAGACATTTGAGGAGGGACGCCCCGAAAGTTCAACAACCATTCATCTAAAACCCGATTTCCCAACATCCCCTCCTCCCCAGGGCTCTCATCCAATCCACTATCTCCTCTCCTGTCCTCCACTAACGGAGTCGAGCCTCCTGGCCCCAGATTAAGGCTCATCAATCAAACCCAGAGAGGATGGAGCATCTGCAGCGGGATCATAAAGCACTTTCTGTAAATCTGCAACAGAGACGCACACAAGGAAAATATGTAGTAAGACTGGTCGTAAAAATACTCTCGTCCATCATTCAGACAACGAGAGGTTCTGACAGATGGTGGGTGGCGTCTCTGGGACTTAAAGAGCTGTCCTGTCACAGACGTCTTTTACTCTACTAGACCTCTCAAACCACAAAGACCACTGCTACAATACCCCTAGGCCCTAAGACATACCAGGAGACTGGATCATAGACATCATATATATGTCTGAGACAGACATACACTGAACAAAAATATAAAAAACGCAAAATGTAAAAGTGTTGGTCCCATGATTCATGAGTTGAAATAAAACATTCCCGAAATGTTCCATACGCACAAAAACCTTATTGCTCTCAAATTTTGTGCACACATTTGTTTGCATCCCTCTTAGTGAGCTTTTCTCCATTGCCAAGATAATCCATCCATCTGACAGGTGTGGCATATCAAGACACTCATTAAACAGCATGATCATTACACAGGCGCACCTTGTGCTGGGTACAATAAAAGGTCACTAAAACAGGGGTGGGAAATTCCAGTCCTCGAGGGCCTGATTGGTGTCACAGTTTTTCCCCAGCCCCAGCTAACACACCTGACTAGAATAAACACCTAATCATGATCTTCAGTTTAGAATGCAATTTGATAAAATCAGCTGTGTTTGCTAGGGATGGAGAAAAAGTGTGACACCAATCAGGCCCTCGAGGACTGGAGTTGCCCACCCCTGCTCTAAAATGTGCAGTTTTGTCACAGAACACAATGCCACAGACGTTCCAAGTTGAGGGAGCGTGCAATTGGCATGCTGACTACAGGAATGTCTACCAGATCTGTTGCCAGAGAATTTCATGTTAATTTCTCTACCATAAACTGCCTCCAATGTCGTTTTAGAGAATTTGGCAGTACGTCCAACCTGCCGCAGCAGATCATGTGTAACCATGCCAGCCCAGGACCTCCAAATCCGGCTTCTTCACCTGCGGGATCGTCTGAGACAAGCCCCCTGGACAGCTGATGAAACTGTGGGTTAGCACAACAGAAGAATTTCTGAACAAACTGTCAGAAAGTCTCAGGGAAGCTCATCTGCGTGCTCGTCGTCCTTACCAGGGTCTTGACCTACTGCAGTTTGGCGTCGTAACCGACTTCAGTGGGCAATTGCTCACCTTCGATGGCCACTGACACGCTGGAGAAGTGTGCTCTTCATAGATTAATCCCTGTTTCAACTGTACCGGGCAGTTTGGGCGTCGTGTGGGCGAGCGGTTTGCTGATGTCAACGTTGTGACCAGAGTGCCCCACGGTGGCGGTGGGGTTATGGTATGGGTAGGCATAAGCTACAGACAACGAATAGAATTACATTCTATCAGTGGCAATTTGAGTGCACAAAGATACAGTGACAAGATCCTGAAGCCCATTGTTGTGCCATTCATCCGCCGCCATCACCTCATGTTTCAGCATGATAATGCATGGCCCCTTTACACAATCTGTACACAATTCCTGGAAGCTGAAAATGTCCCAGTTCTTCCATGGACTGCATACTCACCAGACATATCACCCATTGAGCATGTTTAGGATGCTCTGGATCGACGTGTATGACAGCGTGTTCCAGTTCCTGACAATATCCAGCAACTTTGTGTAACCGATGTGAAATGGCTAGCTAGGTAGCGGTGGTGTGCGCTAGCAGCCTTTCAGTCGGTGACTTCACTTGCTCTGAAACCTTGAAGTAGTGGTTCCCCTTGCTCTGCAAGGGCCGCGGCTTTTGTGGAGCGATGGGTAATGATGCTTCGTGGGTGACTGTTGTTGATGTGTGCAGAGGGTCCCTGGTTCGCGCCCGGGTCAGGGCGAGGGGACGGACTAAAGTTATACTGTTACATTTGCACAGTCATTGAAGAGGACTGGGACAACATTCCACAGGCCACAATTAACAGCCTGGTCACCTCTATGAGAAGGAGATGTGTAAATTCTCACAATGACCAAGTTTCTGCTCACAAGACCAAACATTTTCTCAGTGCCCCAAAAAATTTGGGGGAACATTGGTCACAGCCCTGCTGAATGTGTTTCTTTGAAATGTTTATATATTCTGAACTATATTCCAAGTAACTGATATCTGAGCCCAGCCAAATCACAGACCCACTGAACAAAAATATAAACACGAAATGCAACAATTTCAAAGATTTTACTGAGTTACAGTTCATATAAGGAAATCAGTCAATTCAGATAAATTGATTAGCCCCTAAATTGTGGATTTCACATGACTTGGAATACAGATATGCCTCTGTTGGTCACAGATACCTTTAAAAAAAAAAGGTAGGGGCGGGGATCAGAAAACCAGTCAGTATCTGGTGTAACTACCATTTGCCTCATGCAGCGTGCTTACAGTGAACACTGAGGCTGTACCCTTAGTTTTAGATAGTAGCCGATAGGCCATTGTGGCTATTTGAGTATAACATAGTTCTACCAACAAAACAAAACGGAGCAAATCCCATAACATTATCATATGTAAATAGCTTTTGATTTCTATGATTATAGTCTACAGTAGCCTATACGTGCTGTTCAATGCAGGCCTACATTGCATGAGACTTTTAAACACGTTTTTACATTATAAAGGGCTTGACATTAATTCATGATGTTTTACTTGGTCTGTGACATCATAGGCCAAATAGGTTTTAGGTTAGGTTAATTTGTATTGTGTTGCAGGATGCAAAAAAACAATTACAATTAATTATCATTACCATACAGAGAATTAGACAATGTAGCCTACCCCTCTGCTTATTGGCTTATTTGCACAGTCAAGCCTGTCTCAAAATACAACACTGCCCCTTTATGACATAAGCTTTTTACCTGACTGGCTTTTCAAAGACAACTTGAAATGTAGCCTACACGTTTTGTGCTCTTGTAGGAAGCAGTAACACCCCATTGCTGACCTATACTTATCTATAACTGGGCTAATAACTCGCTAACTAGCAAAGAATATCAACAAATGTGCACACGTGCGGATCAAATCTGAAAAACCCATTGCCTCCCGGGTGATTGGAAGACTGATCGTGGGCTACCCCGCCAATAGAATTCTACTCCGTTGCACTCTGGCTAAAAGAAAATCAAAGACTCAATCTTGCAAAGTTAGATTTGTTTTTGGTTTGTTGCATTGAAAAGTTGCTGATATAATGTTGAGTCGATCACAGAAAAAACGTTGATCTATATAGCGCGGCAATCATGGAAGTAATCTCTTGTGCACACGCGCAATTTATAGTGAACGTTAGCTATGACTTAATTGAATAACCGTGTAACTGACCGTTATGAACACTGCCAATAAAATACCCATCAAAACTGTTTAAAATAGGCCCTACATTCATTAACTTTATTTTCATGTACAGTGCATTCGGAAAGTATTCAGACCCCTTCACTTTTCCCACATTTTGTAACTTTACAGCCATATTCTAAATAGGATTAAATTGTTTTTTCCCCCTCAATCTACACACAATACCTCATGAATGACAAAGCAAAAACAGGTTTAGAAATGTTAGCAAAAACAAAAACATGAATAAAAAAAAATACAATAAATATAACATTTACATAAGTATAAAGACCCTATACTAAGTACTTTGTTGAAGCACCTTTGGCAGAGATTACAGCCACGAGTTGTTTTAGATACAGTATGATGCTACAAGCTTGGCACACCTGTATTTGGAGAGTTTCTTCCATTCTTCTCTGCAGATCCTCTATCATATCTAATTTCAGGTCTCTCCAGAGCTGTTAGATCGGGTTCAAGTCCGGGATCTGGCTGGGCCACTCAAGGGCATTCAGAGACTTGTCCCGAAGCCACTCCGGCTTTGTCTTGGCTGTGTGCTTAGGGTCATTGTCCTGTTGGAAGGTGAACCTTCGCCCCAGTTTGAGATCCTGAGAACTCTGGAGCAGGTTTTCATCAAGGACCTCTCTGTACTTTGTTCCGTTCATCTTTGCCTTGATCCTGACTAGTCTCCCAGTCCCTGCCGCTTAAAAACATCCCCACAGCATGATGCTGCCACTACCATGCTTCACCGTAGGCAGCATTCGCGCAAAACTGAAAATGTGAACCACCGCATTTAACCATAGAAAGATGACTGGGAATATGGCCGAATATAAAGAGTGTAGTTATTTCATCCGCAAGGCAATCAAACAAGCGAAATGTCGGTATAGGGACAAAGTGGAGTCGCAATTCAACGGCTCAGACACGAGACGTATGTGGCAGGTTCTACAGGCAATTACGGACTACAAAAAGAAAACCAGCCACGGACACAGATGTCTTGCATCCAGACAAACTAAACACGTTTGCCCGCTTTGAGGATAATACAGTGCCACCGACGCGGCCCGCTACCAAGGACTGCGGGCCCCCCCTCTCCTTCTCCATGGCCGACGTGAGTAAGATAATTAAACGTGTTAACCCCCGTAAGGTTGCTGGCCCAGACGGCATCCCTAGCCGCGTCCTCAGAGAATGCGCAGACCAGCTGGCTGGTGCGTTTATGGACATATTAAATCACTCCCTATCCCAGTCTGCTGTCCCCACATGCTTCAAGATGGCCACCATTGTTCCTGTACCCAAGAAGGCAAAGGTAACTGACCTAAATGACAATCACCCCGTAGCACTCACTTCTGTCATCATGAAGTGCTTTGAGATACTAGTTAAGGATCATATCACCTCCACCTTACACCCTAGACCCACTTCAATTTGCATACCGCCCCAACAGGTCCACAGGCGATGCAATCACCATCACACTGCCCTATCCCATCTAGACAAGAGGAATACCAAAGTAAGAATGCTGTTCATTGACTACAGCTCAGCATTCAACACCATAGTACCCTTCAAGCTCATCATTAAGCTTGAGGCCCTGCGTCTCAATCCCTCCCTGTGCAATTGGGTCCTGGACTTCCTGACGGGCTGCCCCCAGGTGGTAAAGGTAGGAAACAACATCTCCACTTCGCTAATCCTCAACACTGGGACCCCACAAGGGTGCGTGCTCAGCCCCCTCCTGTACTCCCTGTTCACCCATGAATGCGTGGCCATGCACGCCTCCAACTCAATCATCAAGTTTGCAGAGAACAGTAGTGGGCTTGATTACCAACAACGACGAGACAGCCTACAGGGAGGAGGTGAGGGCACTCAGAGTGTGGTGTCAGGAAAACAACCTGCCACTCAACATCAACAAAACAAAGGAGCTGATCGTGGACTTCAGGAAACAGCAGAGGGAGCATCCGCCTATCCACATCGATGGGACAGCAGTGGTGAAAGTGGAAAGTTTTAAGTTCCTTGGCGTACACATCACGGACAAACTGAAATGGTCCACCCACACAGATAGTGTGGTGAAGAAGGCTGGGTTGTCTTGTCACCTAAATCCTTCAAACTTTTACAGACGCACAATTGAGAGCAACCTGTCGGGCTGTTTCACCGCCTGCTACGGCAACTGCACCTCCCTCAACCACAAGGCTCTCCAGAGGGTGGTGAGGTCTGCACAACGCATCACCGGGGGCAAACTACCTGCCCTCCAGGACACCTATAGCACCCGATGTCACAGGAAGGCCATCCAGAAGGCGAGGTCAGTACAGGTGCATCAAAGCTGGGACAGAGAGAATGAAAGACAGCTTCTATGTCAAGGCCATCAGACAGTTAAACAACCACCACTAACATTGAGTGGCAGCTGCCTACATACAGACTCGAAATATTGGCCACTTTAATAAATGGATCACTAGTCACTTTAAATAATGCACGTTAATGTTTACATATCTTACATTGCTACCACCATTGCTATATACTGTATTTTATACCATCTATTGCATCTTGCCTATGCTGCTTGGTCATCGCTCATCCATATACAGTGGGGAGAACAAGTATTTGATACACTGCCGATTTTGCAGGTTTTCCTACTTACAAAGCATGTAGAGGTCGTTAATTTTTATCATAGGTACACTTCAACTGTGAGAGACGGAATTTAAAACAAAAATCCAGAAAATCACATTTTTAAGTAATTAATTCGCATTTTATTGCATGACATAAGTATTTGATCACCTACCAACCAGTAAGAATTCCGGCTCTCACAGACCTGTTAGTTTTTCTTTAAGAAGCCCTCCTGTTCTCCACTCATGACCTGTATTAACTGCACCTGTTTGAACTCGTTACCTGTATAAAAGACACCTGTCCACCCACTCAATCAAACAGACTCCAACCTCTCCACAATGGCCAAGACCAGAGAGCTGTGTAAGGACATCAGGGATAAAATTGTAGACCTGCACAAGGCTGGGATGGGCTACAGGACAATAGGTAAGCAGCTTGGTGAGAAGGCAACAACTGTTGGCGCAATTATTAGAAAATGGAAGAAGTTCAAGATGACGGTCAATCACCCTCGGTCTGGGGCTCCATGCAAGATCTCACCTCGTGGGGCATCAATGATCATGAGGTAGGTGAGGGATCAGCCCAGAACTACACGGCAGGACCTGGTCAATGACCTGAAGAGAGCTGGGACCACAGTCTCAAAGAAAACCATTAGTAACACACTACGCCGTCATGGATTAAAATCCTGCAGCGCACGCAAGGTCCCCCTGCTCAAGCCAGCGCATGTCCAGGCCCGTCTGAAGTTTGCCAATGACCATCTGGATGATCCAGAGGAGGAATTGGAGAAGGTCATGTGGTCTGATGAGACAAAAATAGAGCTTTTTGGTCTAAACTCCACTCGCCGTGTTTGGAGGAAGAAGAAGGATTAGTACAACCCCAAGAACACCATCCTAACCGTGAAGCTTGGAGGTGGAAACATCATTCTTTGGGGATGCTTTTCTGCAAAGGGGACAGGATGACTGCACCGTATTGAGGGGAGGATGGATGGGGCCATGCATCGCGAGATCTTGGCCAACAACCTCCTTCCCTCAGTAAGAGCATTGAAGATAGGTCATGGCTGGGTCTTCCAGCATGACAACGACCCGAAACACACAGCCAGGGCAACTAAGGAGTGGCTCCGTAAGAAGCATCTCAAGGTCCTGGAGTGGCCTAGCCAGTCTCCAGACCTGAACCCAATAGAAAATCTTTGGAGGGAGCTGAAAGTCCATATTGCCCAGCGACAGCCCCGAAACCTGAAGGATCTGGAGAAGGTCTGTATGGAGGAGTGGGCCAAAATCCCTGCTGCAGTGTGTGCAAACCTGGTCAAGAACTACAGGAAACGTATGATCTCTGTAATTGCAAACAAAGGTTTCTGTACCAAATATTAAGTTCTGCTTTTCTGATGTATCAAATACTTATGTCATGCAATAAAATGCAAATTAATTACTTAAAAATCATACAATGTGATTTTCTGGATTTTTGTTTTAGATTCCGTCTCTCACAGTTGAAGTGTACCTGTGATAAAAATTACAGACCTCTACATGCTTTGTAAGTAGGAAAACCTGCAAAATCGGCAGTGTATCAAATACTTGTTCTCCCCACTGTATTTATATGTACATATTCTTATTCTTTCCCTTTAGATTTGTGTGTATTAGGTAGTTGTTGTGGAATTACTTGTTAGATATTACTGTACTGTCGGAACTAGAAGCACAAGCATTTAGCTACACTCGCATTAACATCTGCTAACCATGTGTATGTGACCAATAAAATTGGTTTTGACTTGATTAGGGATGGTGCCAGGTTTCCTCCAGACGTCAGGCCAAATAGTTCAATCTTGGTTTCATCAGAACAGACAATCTTGTTTCTCATAGTCTTTAGGTGACTTTTGGCAAACTCCAAGTGGGCTGTCATGTGCGTTTTACTGAAGAGTGGCTTCCGTCTGGCCATTCTACCATATAGGCCTGGTTGCAGAGATGATTGTCCTTCTGGAAGGTTTTCCCATCTCCACAGATGAACTCTAGAGCTCTGTCAGAGTGACCATCAGGTTCTTGGTCACTTCTGAGGTCCAAGGTCCTTCTCCCCCGATTGCTCAGTTTGGCCGGGCGGCCAGCTCTTGGAAGAGTCTTGGTGGTTCCCAACATTTTCCATTTAAGAATGATGAGGCCACTGTGTTCTTGAGGACCTTCAATGCTGCAGAAATGTTTTGGTACCGTTCCCCAGATCTGTGCCTCGGCACAATCCTGTCTCGGATCTCTACGGACAATTCCGAAAATAAAGATGTACAGTGTATTCGGAAAGTATTCAGACCCCTGCCTTTTTCCACATTTTGTTACATTACAGCCTTATTCTAAAATGTATTAAATACATAAAAATCTTAATTAATCTAAACACAATAACCCAGAATAACAAAGTGAAAACAGGTTTTTTGAAATATTTACAAACGTATTAACATTTAAAAAACCTGAAATACCTTATTTACTTAAGTTTTCAGACCCGGAGCAAACTTGCTCCAGAGCGCTCACAACCTCAGACTGGGGCAAAGGTTCACCTTCCAACAGGACAACGACCCTAAGCACACAGCCAAGACAAAGCAGGAGTGGCTTCGGAACAAGTCTCAATGTCCTTGAGTGGCCCAGCCAGAGCCCGAACTTGAACCCGATTGAACAGCTCTGGAGAGACCTGAAAATAGGTGTCCAGCGACGCTCCCCATCCAACCTGACAGAGCTTGAGAGGATCTGCAGAGAGGAATGGGAAAAACTCCCCAAATACAGGTGTGCCAAGCTTGTAGCATCATACACAAGAAGACTCGATGCTGTAATCACTGTCAAAAGTGCTTCAACAAAGTACTGAGTAAAAGGTCTGAGTACTTTATATAAATGTGATATTTCCTTTATTTTTTATAAATGATCAAAAACATCTAAAACCTGTTTTTGCTTTGTCATTATGAGGTATTGTGTGTAGATTGATGGGAAAAAACGATTTAATCAATTTTAGAACAAGGCTGTAACGTAACAAAATGTGGAAAATGTCAAGGGATCTGAATAGTCTCCAAAGGCACTGTACAATGGCATTCTAGGCGATTCTGTGCTTCCAACATTGTGGCAACAGTTCGGCGAAGGCCCTTTCCTGTTCCAGCATGACAATGCCCCCGTGCACAAAACGAGGTCCATACAGAAATGGTTTGTCAAGATCGGTATGGAAGAACTTGACTGGCCTGCACAGAGCCCTGACCTCAATCCCATCGAACACCTTTGGGATGAATTGGAACCCCAACTGCGGGCCTAATCGCCCAACATCAGTGCTCGTGGATGAATGGAAGCAAGTCCCCGCAGCAATGTTCCAACATCTAGAGGAAAGCCTTCCCAGAAGAGTGGAGGTTGTTATAGCAGCAAAGGGGGTACCATCTCCGTATTAATGTCCATGATTTTGAAATTTGACAAGCAGGTGTCGACATACTTTTGGTCATGTAGTGCAACTACACCTGCATATACTATAGCCTACTTTATTTAATTAAGACCAACACACCTGATCTCTAATGTATGGCTACTGAACTTGAACTTGGAGCAGCAAGAATGATGACAGCTACAATTGCTACTTTTTCATATAGGATATAGCCTATCTTTTTAGGAGGATGATTTGCCAGCAGAGACAAATACATGAGTAATCAATACTTATTGAAAATGAAAAGGCACAATGCTCGCTCACCATAGCAGCCTAACCTATGAGCACGTTGTGTCTTTTCCTTTTAAATGTTACATTTTTTGATTGCACCTCGACTCATGTTGGTTGAGCAGCCTCCACTTCTTTTCATTATCAATATTTATTTAGACACTGTAGTAAATTACAATCATATTTATGTTACTTTCATATTTAAGTTAACTGCCACACGATTCTCCGCCCATGTAGACAGCGTACTCTATTTTAATGAGACCACACATACTAGGTGCACTTGGACTCACACCCAACTAGGAGAGGAGAGGTGGGCTACTGAAGTTGAAGCAGCAAATTCTGTGTGTGAATAATGCTGTATGTGTTTTAATACAATAGGTAGGCTCAGGCTGACGCATACAAAGCAGAAAAATTAGTTGCCAAATAATCCGCGGGACAACAAAAATATTTTAAATCGCTAAGTCATCTGTCTGACTGCCTGCTCCCGCCACCCGCAGCATGAGAAATGCAGATAGCGCCACAATTCTCTCTGTCGGGACACGCAGGTCCCGCGGGATGCCCTAACTGTAACCTCAAATTCCAAGACCATAAATCCTGTGGCGGTTCGCAACTCAAAACTACCTCTAGAGTGGGTGTGTCCAAACATTTGACTGGTACTGTATATATCCACACACACATCTTTTAACAATATAGTTTCCTTTATTACTATTTTCCCCTAACCCTACCACCCCTCCCCTAATTGAAGTAAACTAATGAACAACCCTTAGGCTTCTACTTCCAGCTTATACACACACTATATACAGTCGTATGAACAAGTTTGGGCACCCCTGACAATTTCCATGATTTCCATTTCTAAATAATTGGGTGTTAGGATCAGCAATTTCATTATGATCTATCAAATAACTGATGGACACAGTAATATTTCAGTAGTGAAATGAGGTTTATTGGATTAACAGAAAATGTGCAATATGCATCAAAACAAAATTAGACAGGTGCATAAATTTGGGCACCCCAATAGAAAAATCACATCAATATTTAGTAGAGCCTCCTTTTGCTAAAATAACAGCCTCTAGACGCTTCCCATAGCCTCTAATGAGTGTCTGGATGAAGGTATTTTGGACCATTCCTCCTTACAAAGTATCTCCAGTTCAGTTAGGTTTGATGGTTGCCGAGCATGGACAGCCTACTTCAAATCATCCCACAGATTCTCAATGATATTCAGGTCTGGGGACTGGGATGGCCATTCCAGAACATTGTACTTGTTCCTCTGCATAAATGCCTGGGTAGATTTTGAGCAGTGTTTTGGGTCGTTGTCTTGTTGAAATATCCAGCGCTGGCGTAACTTCAACTTTGTGACTGATTCTTCAACATTATTCCCAAGAATCTGTTGATATTGAGTGGAATCCATGCGACCCTCAACTTTAACAAGATTCCCAGTACCGGCACTGGCCACACAGTCCCACAGCATGATGGAACCCCCACCAAATTTTTACTGTGGGTAGCAAGTGTTTTTCTTGGAACGCTGTGCTCTTTTACCTCCATGCATAACGTCCCTTGTTATGACCAAATAACTCAATCTTTGTTTCATCAGTCCACAGCACCTTATTCCAAAATGAAGCTGGCTTGTCCAAATGTGCGTTTGCATACCTCATACCTCTGTTTGTGGCGTGTGTGCAGAAAAGGCTTCTTCCGCATCACTCTCCCATACAGCTTCTCCTTGTGCAAAGTGTGCTGAATTGTTGAACGATGCACAGTGACACCATCTGCAGCAAGATGATGTTGTAGGTCTTTGGAGGTGGTCTGTGGGCTGTTATTGACCGTTCTCTCCATCCTTCGCCTCTCCGATATTTTACTTGGCCTGCCACTTCTGGCCTTAACAAGAACTGTGCCTGTGGTCTTCCATTTCCTCACTATGTTCCTCACAGTGGACACTGACAGCTTAAATCTCTGCGGTAGCTTTTTGTAGCCTTCCTCTAAACCATAATGTTGAACAATCTTTGTTTTCAGGTCATTTGAGAGTTGTTTTGAGTCCCCCATGTTGCCACTCTTCAGAGGAGAGTCAAAGAGAACAACAACTTGCAATTGGCCACCTTAAATACCTTTTCTCATGATTGGATGCACTTGTCTATGAAGTTCAAGGCTTAATGAGCTCACCAAACCAATTGTGTGTTCCAGTTATTCAGTGCTAAGTAGTTACAGGTATTCAAATCAACAGAATGACAAGGGTGCCCACATTTTTGCATAGCCTATTTTTCACATCTGATTTAACTTAATATTGCTACACTTAATACTGCTACACTAAAATTCTTTGTCTGGACAATACCCCAGTACTCAGCTTATATTATAAAATGAATGGCATGCCATTGTGATCATTTTCTGTGACGACAGAGTAAATTATTATGCAGCCTCAGAGGGGTGCCCAAACTTTTTCATACGACTGTACATTTTAAGGACACAATCTATTTTACAATAGTTATATTTTGTTTGTTTTTTGGCTTGTCCTTCCTCTACCCTCAACCTCTCCCATCTATGTCTGATGTCCATCCAGTTTGATTTCGATTTGCCATATATTTTTCAACTGTGTTGCTTTACAAAAGTTCTGAACCTTTCTATTCTCATAGTTTCCACAGATTGTAATTCAAAGACAAACATAGAATTCCTCTTTAGGTAACTGGTTCCCTAAATATTCTGTGATCCACCAAAATCAGCTAAATAAACAAACGATTGTTTCCAAACACAACCCGGACATGACCCAGCTGCGACAAAACATCCGAGTCTCTTCGTGACCCATCTGGAAAACACTTCCTTAGGTATCAAAACTCACTTACAGGAAAGACATGGCAGGTAATATGGTTTAATGGGTCTAAACTCACCTTCAGGTAGGACACAGAGCAGGTTCCTGCGGACGTTGAGTTCTCTGAGGGCCTTGAGTCGGCCGATGTGACGGGGCAGAGCAGTGATCTCATTACAGCTCACATCCTGTAGGGGGCACAACACACTGAGTTAACTCACACACAACTAACGCTTTACTGGTGAGTGTGCAGGATTTTGGTCCAGCCCTGTTCAAACACACCTGATTTATCTAATCATGGTCCTGATGAGTTGCAGATAAGAGAATCAGGTGTGTTAGAGAAGGGCCGGTCTGCTCACCCAGTAACTCTCCAGGAGGATGGTTAGTCGCCCCTTGTGTACAAGAGCTACGTTAAGGACTAGGGGTTTGTATGGCTCATAACACATCCATATTAAATGCTCCCTATCCCACTGTTCTTCCCTGTCTCCTCACATGGAGTCAGACAATGTCTCCCCTCTCCTCTCCTTCCCTGCTCTAGCTGCATGAGGGCCGGTTCCATTAATTTCACCCCTCAGTGGAGAACAGAACAGTTACATAAGGCCTGGCTAGGAGCTCACACAGGAAACTAAGAGCTGAGTCAGAGACTGGCACACACACACAAGAGAGAGAGAAAGAAAGATAATCTCTTACCAGCTCCATGAGGCTCCTGATCTGTCCGATGGCCTCAGGTATACACACCAGTTTGTTGTTGCTGGCAATGAGGACTCGTAGGGGTAACCCACACAGGGAGGCTGGCAGAGCACACAGCTGGTTCCGACTGTGGACACAAACACACAGAGGTATTATATTACACACCAGCAGAGAGATGCAGATCAAAGAGCGATACATAGGATGTCCAGAGTGTCTACAATCTAGACCTGACGACGATCCACTTGGATGGAAACTTCAATTTAAAAAAGTGTCAGATGTGTGATGGACCTTGTGTCATGTACTCTAATATACATGAATACGACCCCATACCAACTGAACCCATTTCCTTAAAAGGGGAATATTACCTTGGCTCTGCCACGGCCTATAGTCATTACTATATTAACAACATTACGTTTTTATCATAAACATCACAATTATCCAAACCACAAGCTAGAACATTTTCATTTCACTGGTAGAATCAGGAAGTGCATACGGAAAGTATTCAGAAATCTAGATTTATTTTCCACATTGTTACTTTACAGCCTTATTGTAAAATGGATTCAATTGTTTTCCCCCCATCAATCTACACACAATATCCCTAAAAACATGTTTTTGCTTTGTCATTATGGGGTATTGTGTGTTGATTAAATTTGGATTTTCTATTTATTTAATCAATTTTAGAATAAGGCTTTATCGGAACAAAATGTGGATAAAGTTATGGGGTGTCAATAATTTCCGAATGCACTGTACATGGTTATACCCAACAGGAGAAAGACCTTGTCTATTTTCTTATGTAAACATAAGCTTTTTGAATAATTTTAAATCAATGAAGGTTAAGAGTGTAAAGGCAAAGCGCACTATCTGCATTCTAAGAATGTAATGACATATTCCAGGGATGGGCAACTGGCGGCCCCCCTGTTGTAGGCCCGCGGACCAATTCTGTTGCTTTTTGGGGGGGGGGGGGGGGGGGTGACGACTCAGTCAGGGTTTCAACTTACTGTTGAGAGTTAGAATAACAGAATACACAAGTGCAATTTTGAAATTTGTCTGCAAAACATTTTTATATTGGTAAGTTAGCTGCTTGACTATGTATCAAAACGTGTAGTAAACATGGTCAAATTAATTGATAACCAGTTATCAACATAAAAACTGCAAACATCCACCCTATTGCAACATTTGTAGAATAGCAGGATATTAGCTGTAAACGTTTTTTTTGTCTTCGCTGTCACAAGGTGGGGCCGCTAAAATGTTTAACTCAATGTTTAAGGTGGGGGGGGGGGGGGGGGGTCTGGATGTGGGTACGCAGACCCACGAGCCACTGCAGCCACTCATGAGGAGTTTTTTGTGGCTCCCACCCCCATCAAAGTTGCCCATCCCTGACATATTCATATTAACAGTAGATGTAAATGACTCAGTGTGTGTAATTGCTTGTGTGTAATGTGCTGTAGTGTTTTCATGATACCAGAAATGTTTAGGTACAAGGTATAGTATCACGATACTCAATACCAAGACAACACAGCAAAAAAATAAAGCATATTAGCCAGTCACAGAATGACACTTGATCCCGACAGAAACTCAGCTACTACTCTGTTAAATCGTTGGGCATCTTATGAGTTCAATATCATTCCATTAGACATGTTTTACGTCAACATCCATGTTGCATTAATGAATCAATTCTACAATCAATTTGACTCTGTTTTTAGCGTTCTAAGGCACTGCATCTCAGTGCTGGAGGAGTCACTACTAGGGTTGCAAAAGGAAGGATACTTTCCGGTAAATTTTCCATGGGAAGTTAAGCCCGGGAATTTGGGAAATTTTGGGGGAATTTTGCTTAAATTCATCCAAAAAGTTAGCTTATAACAGTGTCTTGCTTAATGAGTGTCTTGCTCGAGCTGTGTATGCAACTGGTTCACCTCTGATGCTCACAGGCAATGTGTATTGGAAGAGATTTCTGAATGTTCTTCGCCCAGAATAATTAACTAAATCATTTTCACCCCTAAACCAGTATTCTGCAATATCAGACAATGGACAACAGACACACCGGCCTCTACATTGCAGATGAGCTGAAGGCAGTCATCAATGACCTTGGACCACAGAAGGTATTTGCACTGGTGACAGACAATGCTGCAAACATGAAGGCTGCTTGGTCTAGGTAGTGAATTGATGTTAGCTTCAGCTGTAAGCTAGCAAGGAAGGTTAGTCTACAAAGCTGGAAGATACCGGTATCTTCTTGCATTGTAAAGTGTTCTAGCCTGTTTTGCGAACAGTAATGAACTGTTTTAACATGTCTACATGCCATGTTGCATTATTGAAGTGTGTTAACTTCTGTGTGGCATGTGTGGGGACATAACATGATGCAGCCCGGTCTCCCAGTGCAAGCTAAGCGGAACAGGCACATGCGCTATAAAGGGGACATCAGCTTTATCTGATACAGACTTGATCTGTGAGACACATTTGAGGGAAGTACCGAAAGTAACAGAAATTCTGGTACCGAACTGTTTTTCATGTTCTAGCATCGAAAAAAGTACAGAAGTTTCAGTATACCGTGCAACACTACTGTACTGTAAAAAACTACTCATTAGCTTTCCCATAAACACTTTCATACTTCTGCAAAACATAAAACACACAGTCCCAATCTAATTCAGTTCAGTCCAGCACGACAGCCCAACACCCCTCATAAAAACAGGATGTTGGTGTTCCCTCCCTGGTTTACATGAGCAGTTAAACAAAATGCTGGAAAACAATCCAAAGCCTTTCCAAAACAGATCAGAACTCCTCCAAAACAGTTTGAACCTCATTAAAACAGACTTCTGGTGTTGTCTCCGGCTTACAGCTGCAGTTAGCCAGCACGCAGCAGGATGTCTGTGGCAGAGCAAGAAAGAGGCCTTAATATGTAGACAGAGAGACGAACAGAGGCCTTTAACATAGACAGAGAGAATTTAGAGATATTTAACAGACAGAGAGGTTGGTAGAGAGGCTGCCAGCATGAGCAGAGCCGATTACAGTTGACCCAGAGAAAACAAGCTCTCCACAGCAATAACAAAAGGCAAAAAAATATCCTGGAAATGACCCATTGGTACACACACATGCACACACACACGGGAAGGCCTCTTGTTCTGGAGTGTGTGCAAAGACTTTGATTACACTTCCCTGAGTTATTGGTTATTTGTGCTGGAGAACATTGAGAGTGGTGAGAACTTATAGTATGGGAACCTTCTGGAAAACTGGATGCTTTCACACCCCTCAGCGGTGTTTGCTGTGTGTACGTGTGAGCGTGCGTGCCTGCATGCTTACGAGTTGGCATGCGTGCGTTGCATCAGATCGAGCCATATCACTGTGCAGTCCAGAGGCGCCACAGAGCCAGAGCTGTCAAACACGGTCTCTGTCTCCGACCCAAGAGATTAAAGACGGCATGAGTTCCTCTCTGGGATCCACTCTCTATTGAATCCTCCCACAAGAGCCGCTTAGATCCACTCCATATGACGAGGGAGAAGGTATAGACATAACATGGTGACTGGCTGAATGAAAAATTCTAACAACCGACCATCCAATAATTCCATCTACCTGTGTACGCAAAATGGAATCCCCAGTGAAGCAGTAACATAACAACACACAGGCCAAGAGAGGAGCTATCAGCTATCAGCTAGGACCACAAAAAAAGACAAATCCTTATACAAAAACTGCACCTCTTATGTTTCTCTCTATACTCCCTTCTATATCACTTAGTTTTTTCTCTCTCACCACTTATATACTCTCTCTCTCTCCCTCTCCTTATTGACCCCCTCCCCCTCTCTGTATTGACCCCCTCCCCCTTTCTCCTTCTCGACCCTCTTTCTCCTTACTGACCCTCTTTCTCGCTCTCCCTCTCCTGATTGACCCTCTCCCTCTCCTGATTGACCCTCTCCCTCTTTCTCTCCTTATTGACCCCCTTTCTCTCCTTATTGACCCCCTTTCTCTCCTTATTGACCCCCGCTCTCCCTCCCCATTAACCCTCTCTCCCCATATTGCCCCTCTCCCTCCCTCTCCCCATATTGACCCTCTCCCTCCCTCTCCCCGTATTGACCCTCTCCCTCGCTCTCCCCGTATTGACCCTCTCCCTCGCTCTCCCCGTATTGACCCTCTCCCTCGCTCTCCCCGTATTGACCCTCTCCTTCGCTCTCCCCGTATTGACCCTCTCCCTCGCTCTCCCCGTATTGACCCTCTCCCTCGCTCTCCCCGTATTGACCCTCTCCCCCGCTTTCCCCGTATTGACCCTCTCCCCCGCTCTCCCCGTATTGACCCTCTCCCTCGCTCTCCCCGTATTGACCCTCTCCCTCGCTCTCCCCGTATTGACCCTCTCCTTCGCTCTCCCCGTATTGACCCTCTCCTTCGCTCTCCCCGTATTGACCCTCTCCCTCGCTCTCCCCGTATTGACCCTCTCCCTCGCTCTCCCCGTATTGACCCTCTCCCTCGCTCTCCCCGTATTGACCCTCTCCCTCGCTCTCCCCGAATTGACCCTCTCCTTCGCTCTCCCCGTATTGACCCTCTCCTTCGCTCTCCCCGTATTGACCCTCTCCTTCGCTCTCCCCGTATTGACCCTCTCCCTCGCTCTCCCCGTATTGACCCTCTCCCTCGCTCTCCCCGTATTGACCCTCTCCTTCGCTCTCCCCGTATTGACCCTCTCTCGCTCTCCCCGTATTGACCCTCTCTCTCGCTCTCCCCGTATTGACCCCCTCCCCGTATTGACACCCTCCCCCACTCCGTATTGACCCACTCTCTCTCCGTATTGACACCCTCCCCCGCTCCGTATTGACCCACTCCCCCGCTCCGTACTGACCCTCTCTCTCTCCGTATTGACTCTCTCTCTTCCTCTCCTTATTAAACCTCTCTCTCTCTCTCTCTCTCCATATAGACCCCCTCTCTCTCCCTCTCCATATAGACCCCCTCTCTTTATAGACCCCCTCTCTTTCTCCCTCTCCTTATAGACCCGCTCTTTCTCCCTCTCTTTATAGACCTCCTCTCTCCATATAGAGCCCCTCTCTTTATAGACCTCCTCTCTCCATATAGAGCCCCTCTCTTTCTCCCTCTCCTTATAGAGCCCCTCTCTTCCTCCCTCTCCTTATTGACCCGCTCTCTCCCCCACTCCTTATTGACCCGCTCTCTCCCCCTCTCCTTATTGACCCGCTCTCCATATTGACCCGCTCTCTCCCCCTCTCCATATTGACCCGCTCTCTCCCCCTCTCCTTACTGACACTCACTCAAATCAAACTTTATTTGTCACATGCGCTGAACACAACAACTGTAGACCTTACCGTGAAATGCTTATTTACAAGACCTTAACAGTGCAGTTCAAGAAGATTTAAGAAAATATTGACCAAATAAATTAAAGTAATAAAGAATAAAAAGTAACACAAAATAACAATAACGAGGCTATATACAGTTGAAGTCGGAAGTTTACTTGCCAAAACTATAGTTTGTTAAGTGTAAGTCGGTTAGGACATCTACTTTGTGCATGACACATTTTTCCAACAATTGTTTACAGACTTATAATTCACTGTATCACAATTCCAGTGGGTCAGAAGTTTACATACACAAAGTTGACTGTGCCTTTAACTTCGAAAATTCCAGAAAATGATGCCATGGCTTTAGAAGCTTCTGATAGACTAATTGACATAAATTGAGTCAATTGGAAGTGTACCTGTGGATGTATTTCAAGGCCTACCTTCAAACTCAGTGCCTCTTTGCTTGACATCATGGGATAATCAAAAGATATCTGCCAAGACCTCAGAAAAAAAATTGTAGACCTCCACAAGTCTGGTTCATCCTTGGGAGCAATTTCCAAACGCCTGAAGGTACCACTTTCATCTGTACAAACAATAGTACGCAAGTATAAACACCCTGGGATCACGCAGCCGTCATACCGCTCAGGAAGGAGACGCGTTCTGTCTCCTAGAAATTAATGTAGTTTGGTGTGAAAAGTGCAAATCAATCCCAGAACAACAGCAAAGGACCTTGTGAAGATGCTGGAGGAAACAGGTATCAAAAGTATCTATATCCACAGTAAAACGAGTCCTATATCGACATAACCTGAAAGGCTGCTCAGCAAGGAAGAAGCCACTGCTCCAAAACCGCCATACAAAAGCCAGACTGCGGTTTGCAACTGCACATGGGGACAAAGATCGTACTTCTTGAAGAAATGTCCTCTGATCTGATGAAACAAAAATAGAACTGTTTGGCCATAATGACCATCGTTATGTTTGGAAGAAAAAGGGGGAGGCTTGCAAGCCAAAGAACACCATCCCAACCGTGAAGAACGGGGGTGGCAGCATCACTTTATGGGGGTGCTTTACTGCAGGAGGGACTGGTACTCTTCACAAAATAGATCGCATCATGAGGCAGGAAAATTATGTGGATATATTGAAGTAACATCTCAAAACATCAGTCAGGAAGTTAAAGCTTGGTCGCAAATGGGTCTTCCAAATGGACAATGACCCCAAGCATACTTCCAAAGTTGTGGCAAAATGGCTTTAGGACAACAAAGTCAAGGTATTGGAGTGGCCATCACAAAGCCCTGACCTCAATCCTATGGATAATTTGTGGGCAGAACGAGCAAGGAGGCCTACAAACCTGACTCCGTTACACCAGCTCTGTCAGGAGAAATGGGCCAAAATTCACCCAACTTATTGTGGGAAGCTTGTGGAAGGCTACCCGAAACGTTTGACCCAAGTTAAACAATTTAAAGGCAATGCTACCAAATACTAATTGAGTGTATGTAAACTTCTGACTCAATGGGAATGTGATGAAAGACATAAAAGCTGAAATAAATCATTCTCTATACTATTATTGGCACATTTCACATTCTTAAAATAAAGTGGTGATCCTAACTGGCCTAAGACTAGGATTAAATGTCAGGAATTGTGAAAAACTGAGTTGAAATGTATTTGGCTAAGGTGTATGTAAACTTCTGACTTCAACTGTACATGGGGTACCGGTACTGAGTCAGTGTGCGGGGGGTACAGGTTAGTTGAGTGTGCAGGGGTACAGGTTAGTTGAGTGTGCGGGGGTTAGTTGAGTGTGCAGGAGTACAGGTTAGTTGAGTGTGCGGGGGTACAGGTTAGTTGAGGTAATTTGTACATGTACAGTAGGTAGGGATGAAGTGACTATGCATAGATAATAAACAGCGAGTAGCAGCAGTGTACAAAACAAATGGGGGGGGTCAATGTAAATAGTCCAGTGGCCATTTGATTAACTGTTCAGGAGTCTTATGGCTTGGGGGTAGAAGCTGTTAGGAGCCTTTTAGACCTAGACTTGGTGCTCCAGTACCGCTTGCCGTGTGGTAGCAGAGAAAACAGTCTATAACTTGGGTGACTGGAGTCTGACAATTTTATGGGCTTTCCAATGACACTGCCTATTATATAGGTCCTGGATGGCAGGAAGCTTGGCCCCAGGAATGTACTGGGCCATTCACACTACCCTCTGTAGCGCCTTATGGTCAGATGCCTAGCAGTTGCCATACCAGGCGGTGATGCAACCAGTCAGAATGCTCACGATGGTGCAGCTGTAGAACTTTGAGGATCTGGGGACCCATGCCAAATCTCTCCTGAGGGGGAAAAGGTTTTGTCGTGCCCTCTTCACGTCTGTCTTGGTGTGTCTGGACCATGATAGTACGTTGGTGATGTGGACACCAAGGAACTTGAAAAACTCTCGACCCGCTCCACTACAGCCGCGTTGATGTTAATGGTGGCCTGTACGGCCCTCCTTTTCCAATAGTACATGATCAGCTCCTTTGTCTTGCTCACATTGAGGGAGAGGTTGTTGTCCTGGCACCACACTGCCAGGTCTCTGACCTCCTCCCTATAGGCTGTCTCACACTGAGGGAGAGGTTGTTGTCCTGGCACCACACTGCCAGGTCTCTGACCTCCTCCCTATAGGCTGTCTCACACTGAGGGAGAGGTTGTTGTACTGGCACCACACTGCCAGGTCTCTGACCTCCTCCCTATAGGCGGTCTCATCGTTGTCGGTGATCAGGCCTACCACTGTTGGGTCGTCAGCAAACTTAAATGATGGTGTTGGAGTTGTGTTTGGCCACGCAGTCGTGGGTGAATAGGGAGTACAGGACTAAGTACACACCCGAGGGACCTCAGTGTTGAGGATCAGCGTGGCAGACGTGTTGTTGCCCACCCTTACCACCTGGGGGCAGCCCGTCAGGAAGTCCAGGATCCAGTTGCAGAGGGAGGCGCCGTCCCAGGGTCCTTAGCTCAGTGATGAGTTTCGTAGGCACTATGGTGCTGCACGCTGAGCTGTAGTCAATGAACAGCATTCTTACATCTGTGGATCTGCATCCACAGGGTGTCTGGGATGATGCTGTTGATGTGAGCCCTGACCAGCCTTTCAAAACACTTAATGGCTACCGACGTGAGTGCTACGGGGCGGTAATCATTTAGGGAGGTTACCTTCGCT
Organism: Salvelinus alpinus; assembly: GCF_045679555.1. Classification (NCBI taxonomy): domain Eukaryota; kingdom Metazoa; phylum Chordata; class Actinopteri; order Salmoniformes; family Salmonidae; genus Salvelinus; species Salvelinus alpinus. Next base: position 26,494,491 of record NC_092105.1, on the reverse strand, counting down.
TCCTTGTGCACAGGGACTATGGTGGTCTGCTTGAAACATGTAGGTATTACAGACTGGGTCAGGGAGAGTGAGATTCCTGGTAATCCGTCTCAAGCTCCTTATTGAACCTCTCTCTCTCCTTTTCTGTTTCCTTACCGTCTTTCTCTGTGTTTAATCTTTCCATATACCAGGGAGGGCAGGCCTTTCTCTCTGCTATGGAAACGACCTTTCAGCTCCAGATACACAACAGGACCATAGTAGGTAGAAGGCATTCATGACCTTGGCTCATGACTCCCTCCCTCCCTGAAACAATGTGTTGTCTGGTATATGTTAGATGTTATTGTTCTGTGAACACTCATATTAAGGATAGCTTTTTACAACCCCTCATGAAGAGTCATGTGATATGTTTTATGGCTATTATATTTCAAGTGGCTAGTGTGTCGATCTGAAAACCACTACACTGCACTGCAGCTAGCGCAGCAGCACAAGCTAACACAATAGAGTAACAAGCGAGCAGGACAACAGTCACAGTAAAAGCTGCCTGCCTTAATAAAAGCTAACAGAACAAAAGCAGCAAAACAAAATCAGCAAACTCAATGACAACAGCTGACAGCTCTAAACAGCCTCCATCCCATCAACTTCAAAATAAGACATTTTATTCCACAACTGCCAAAGTTCTATCTAGACAACAAAGAGCCTTTATCCTCTTTCCACCACGATGCAGGCCAGGAACAGAACGATCCTAAAAATAATGCCTTCCTTTTCATGTGTTCCTGGTGCAGACATGGAGAACATTGTCTATTTCCTGTTTTGACAGCAATATGAAATACCACAAATTCAAATGAGATTATCTGCCAGTGTCTCCATGGCGTCTGATAACATTCCTGTCTAGTGGTGTAAAACACATACCCTGGTGCGGTCACTGTGGTGCTCACATCACATTATGCTCAGACACACGCCACAGACTCACATTAACCTACATCAGCTACCCTCCACCGAGGGTATTTTACATCCTCCCCGTTCAGATGTAGCATTTATATAACTGATTCAATGAATCACTTATTAACTCAGTGTAAATTCAATGAATCAACTTATTAACTCAGCTTAAATTCAATGAATCAACTTATTAACTCAGCTTAAATTCAATGAATCAACTGATATGGCCGCAACACCATATGCATGCGTGTGGGTTTGGTCTTCTGTGTGTGTGTGTCAGAGATATGACTAATGAATCTCCCTCAGTTGCACGGTGGTGTGAGCACAGAGGAAGAGATTAGAGACAGAGAGTACCGAGTCGGTCTCAGGTTGATGATGCGTACAGCAGGCAGTAAAGAACCAGGCTATATGATGACCTTCTCCCCATCTCTCTCGGTCTCTCTTTCGCGCTCTCCCTCTCCTCTCTCTCTACCATCTTCCTCCCCCATCTCTCTCTTTGTCTCTCTCCCTCTCCCCTTCTTTCTCTATGTCTCTCTCTGTCTCTCGATAGCTAGATAGAGCGGGAGTGGAGAGAGATAAAATGAAACAAGTAGTGTCATGCATCATTCCAATATGTGATCTGAGCGCATTACACAAACACAGAGACAAGATATGCTATTGCTCTGTGGTCCTGCCATGAGGTTGGAAGCGGTAACATCAGCCCATTGAGAGGCGTCAGTGATGCGTGAAGCCTAACAAGCGTGTCTGCCCTGGGATCAAACACCTGAGTCTAAACAAGCCCTGGTCCAACCAGACTACTGCCAACCTTCTGTGCTGCTTATCAAATAATATCTAATCTAATATATTTAACATTTCACTGAACCAATACTGCCGCCTTTATAGGGATAACTGTGCAAACAACTTTAAGGATAAACCACTGATATTCGGCAAATCTTAGAAACGCCTACATTTTCTTTCTGTCATTGAAAACAAATGTGCTTCTCACTCAACACAGTCACCTGTTAACTGTAGGTTCAAGTCTTACCTGAGGTTTAAGGAGGTGAGTGACTGTAGGCTGATGATGGTGTCAGGAATGGTCTTGATACAGTTGTGATAGAGGTTCAGCGTTTCCAAGGCAACCAGGTGACACACCTCTAAGGGGACCTCCGCCAAACGATTCCTCGACAGGTCTGAGGGAGAGAGAGAATAGGAAGAGACAGATATCACCTGTAGTTATATACTAGTGCCACTAGGTGTCTCTCCCTGGCCCAGGACCTCCCCTCCACACAACCCAGTCCAGCCAAGCTATCCAAAGCCTACAGGCTAACACAAGAATTCCTGTACTGGCTCCCAGCAGCAAATAACAACATTGATATCAGCTGAGGCCATAATAACAATTAGCCACTGTGTTCAGATTAGCTCCACTCCTACCTACTGTTCCAAAGTGATTTAGTGAATTCAACTGGGATGACCTAGAGCACTCAGTCAATATAGAAGCCTGTGTTACATTATGGACACCACAGGGGAAGGAAGTTCTGTTAAAAACACTCAGAGACAAAAGGCTACTCATAGTTGATCTTCCGCTCTAGCAAAACAGCTTCAGTGTGACTCAAAGCCCTGCTAGCACTAGTAGCGCAGACTGGAAATAATGACTAAGGACTGAAAATAACATCACGATGTGTGTGTGTGCGCATGTACTATGTATTTAGAAAGACCAAATACCCACAGTGAATGGTGTTAGTGTCATGTAGCATCACTATGACCCCCATCCTACTATGCTTCAAATCTAATGGGACAGCTCCTGTTACACTACAACATGACAGACCGATTAAGGCTCAAACTGAGACATTAGGGGGTGGGGACGTGTGCATGTATGTGTCTATGTGTTTGCATGGCGGCAGTGTAGGCTATACAACAGGTCATGTGACCCTGGTAAATTAGAGCATTCCCGTAGTAACCACCCCCCACAAACCAGACACAGGAGCCTTGATGTTTTTCATGACACACATGAACACACCTGCATAAATGTGTGCATGCGTGACATTTCATGCAAGGAGACAACCATGTGACTGTGACAAAGATAAGATCAGCATATCCTGCATCTCGCTGCAATTCACTCTGGGTAGTTTATCTTCAGATTAGGCTAGTTCAGATAGCTTCCATGACAACCCAGACTGTCTGGAGGATGAAGACTATTAGGAGTAGTGTCCTCCTCCTGTCACACACATCATCTTCTCTCTGTGCTACTCTTCTAAAGCTGTGTCCATTCCCCTGCCCCAGCCAGACTGAAGTGTTGATCCAGAAAGCAAAAAAGTTTACAGCCCTCTTAACCCCCCCCCTTTCCCTCCCTCGCTCTTTTACAGCCCTCTTAACCCCCCCCCCTTCCCTCCCCTCCCTCGCTCTTTTACAGCCCTCTTAACCCCCCCCCCCCCCCTTCCCTCCCCTCCCTCGCTCTTTTACAGCCCTCTAAGTGCCTCATATTTCCACTGTACAGCAGCTGAACCACATCTCCCTCAGAAGTGGAGGAGAACTAATAATCCCTCCTCCCTCGCTTTCCCAACAGAGTTAGCCATCAACTCGCAGGAGCACTCACTCAGCACGTAGACTAAATACATAGACACAGCTAGGGGTCTAGTTAGTTTAGAGTCATACCTATATATTTACACGCACCCACAAACATCTGAGAAACCTATTCATACAAGCATGCACACACACAGAGGGCCATCAGTCAATGCAGAGCATGCTGGGAAGGGAACTTCACCAGACCCAGTACAGGAAGTGAAGGGAACAACAATCCCCATGGGACAGATTCAACCTTAAAAGGAAAGGTTCACCCATTTTTTATTGGATTTTTGATGTTCTACTTTTTGTTGACGAAATTCGTGCTAATGTTGGGTTTTTGAGCTAGCGCCCAATAGATTCCCATTCACTCCTTGAAGGAGAGTGCTCCTTGTTCCAGAAATCGCCCAGAAGGCACTGTGTGGTCCATTGACATAGCATGGGCAATGTTTCCCGTCTCCTCAAAAGTATATATTTGCCATTGCGAATGTTAGACTCTACTCTGTAAGGCACATCGATCTGCAGGTTGAACATGGTGAGATTGTAGACTCCTAAATAATCCTTGATAATGCCATTTATTTAGGGGATTTTACAGCTAACTATCTACGGTACATGCTGATATTGTCTTTGGTATTATTGTGTGTAGCCATGTTTGCTAGTCATCCAGCCCATAGAACGAGCATTGCATTATGGATTTTGTAATAGTCTTGAGCTGCAACAGATTTCCACAACGATTTTCCATGTCGCTACCAACCTTATTATAAACGCAAACATTTTGTTCACAAAAAATATTGTTCTTACATAGTGTTAATTGACACTGTAAATTAAAAGGCATGAGTGGATTTCTCCTTCAACACCAGTGTGATGTACAATCACATGGGGAAACATGTAGCCTCCATAAACCAGGCAGACAAGTATCCCGGTTAGGCTCTGAGAGGCTTAGAACTATGCAACACTAGAAAATGTGATTGAGAGGAAGCAGCGTGTGCGTGTGTGTAGGCAGTAAACAGTGTTATCAGAACTATGAGTTACCAGAGAGCAGACCTCTTTTACTGAGGGGCTAACGTCTCCATACAGAGAGCACTCAGGACCATGTGTTGATTTGCATAATTTCCCCTCTATGTGAAGAGAGAGAAAGAAGCGATCGAGAGAGCATGTGTGTGTACTGTTATCCAGCACTCCTAGGCATGGAACACGTGTGTGTGTGTGTGTGTGTAGCTTATGGTTGAATAGGAGGAAAGGAGCACAGATGAGACGGACAGGTGGAGGAGTGAATCGCTGACTGAGCAGCAAGGTGGCCTCCTAGTCTGACCACTTGTGACCCATACACACAAAGCCTTTAGCACCCTCCCAACCTGACACACTATATATATACTATATATACAGTGGGGAGAACAAGTATTTGATACACTGCCGATTTTGCAGGTTTTCCTACTTACAAAGCATGTAGAGGTCTGTCATTTTTATCATAGGTACACTTCAACTGTGAGAGACGGAATCTAAAACAAAAATCCAGAAAATCACATTGTATGATTTTTAAGTAATTAATTTGCATTTTATTGCATGACATAAGTATTTGATCACCTACCAACCAGTAAGAATTCCGGCTCTCACAGACCTGTTAGTTTTTCTTTAAGAAGCCCTCCTGTTCTCCACTCATTACCTGTATTAACTGCACCTGTTTGAACTCGTTACCTGTATAAAAGACACCTGTCCACACACTCAATCAAACAGACTCCAACCTCTCCACAATGGCCAAGACCAGAGAGCTGTGTAAGGACATCAGGGATAAATTGTAGACCTGTACAAGGCTGGGATGGGCTACAGGACAATAGCCAAGCAGCTTGGTGAGAAGGCAACAACTGTTGGCACAATTATTAGAAAATGGAAGAAGTTCAAGATGACGGTCAATCACCCTCGGTCTGGGGCTCCATGCAAGATCTCACCTCGTGGGGCATCAATGATCATGAGGAATGTGAGGGATCAGCCCAGAACTACACGGCAGGACCTGGTCAATGACCTGAAGAGAGCTGGGACCACAGTCTCAAAGAAAACCATTAGTAACACACTACGCCGTCATGGATTAAAATCCTGCAGCGCACGCAAGGTCCCCCTGCTCAAGCCAGCGCATGTCCAGGCCCGTCTGAAGTTTGCCAATGACCATCTGGATGATCCAGAGGAGGAATGGGAGAAGGTCATGTGGTCTGATGAGACAAAAATAGAGCTTTTTGCTCTAAACTCCACTCGCCGTGTTTGGAGGAATAGAAGGATGAGTACAACCCCAAGAACACCATCCCAACCGTGAAGCATGGAGGTGGAAACATCATTCTTTGGGGATGCTTTTCTGCAAAGGGGACAGGACGACTGCACCGTATTGAAGGGAGGATGGATGGGGCCATGTATCGCGAGATCTTGACCAACAACCTCCTTCCCTCAGTAAGAGCATTGAAGATGGGTCGTGGCTGGGTCTTCCAGCATGACAACGACCCGAAACACACAGCCAGGGCAACTAAGGAGTGGCTCCGTAAGAAGCATCTCAAGGTCCTGGAGTGGCCTAGCCAGTCTCCAGACCTGAACCCAATAGAAAATCTTTGGAGGGAGCCGAAAGTCCGTATTGCCCAGCGACAGCCCCGAAACCTGAAGGATCTGGAGAAGGTCTGTATGGAGGAGTGGGCCAAAATCCCTGCTGCAGTGTGTGCAAACCTGGTCAAGAACTACAGGAAATGTATGATCTCTGTAATTGCAAACTAAGGTTTCTGTACCAAATATTCAGTTCTGCTTTTCTGATGTATCAAATACTTATGTCATGCAATAAAATGCAAATTAATTAATTAAAAATCATACAATGTGATTTTCTGGATTTTTGTTTTAGATTCCTTCTCTCACAGTTGAAGTGTACCTGTGATAAAAATTACAGACCTCTACATGCTTTGTAAGTAGGAAAACCTGCAAAATTGTCAGTGTATCAAATACTTGTTCTCCCCACTGTATATATATATAAATAAATAAATAAAGAGTACCATATGCCATTACCAAACCAAAAAACATTCCCCTTCACACACACACTGCACATGCTCAAGGACCAAGGGTGAGATGTGTCAGTATTCTACCCCACTACCCTTTACATGACCCTATAGTGCTGGGAACCACACACAAATGCTAGGGGTGTGAACGTTTCAATTAAATTGGAATCCTTAATGTTAAGAAGATCCCCAACCAAAAATAATTCCCCCCCCCACAGAATTAAAAGGGATATTTCTAAAATGTTCAACTTCATATTCAGAATTTCCAGCACCACCCACACATGAGCATGTAAAAATAGTGCGTTTCTATGTTTTGTAGTCAAAAAGATAACGAGGAAGATAAGTGTTTCCAGTGACATCAACCAATCATTAGACAATTAGTCGGCATTATTGGTTAAAATCACGATGCACACTGATGATGTCATTGGAAACACTTCTCTTCCTTTATCTTTTTTTCAACAAAGCATAGAAATGCACCATTTTCATACAGTATGTCGATGTTGGGCTGGAGATGACGAATATGAAGTTGAATTTTTTTTTAATGTCCCTTTAAAAATCACAATGCAGTCATCACAAAACATTATTTTTCCATGAAATAGCCTAACTAGAAGATACATTTAAATAAAACCAGAGAGGACGAGGTAAACTTTAGGATACTTTGGTGAATTTGCGAGGGATACAAGACAAGACAAGACATGGCGAGATACAGCTTTTTATTGAGAGATACAGCATTCCATTGAGAGATACAGCATTTTATTGAGAGATACAGCATTCCATTGTGAGATACAGCATTCCATTGAGAGATACAGCATTCCATTGTGAGATACAGCTTTTTATTGAGAGATACAGCATTCCATTGAGAGATACAGCATTCCATTGAGAGATACAGCATTCCATTGAGAGATACAGCATTCCATTGTGAGATACAGCTTTTTATTGAGAGATACAGCATTCCATTGTGAGATACAGCTTTTTATTGAGAGATACAGCTTTTTATTGCCGATAGATAGGCCTAGTACACGGTTTGGAATCGGTCTGCCTGGTGGCTGACCTGCTTATACTGTGCTCTTCCCCTCTCTCTCCCCGTCCCTCGCTAGCTCGCTATGAAAGATGTTAGTGTTTGTGTTCTCGGAAGTACGGCAACTAATCAGTCTCCTCCATTCTAAAAATACTGAATCTTAGGAGTCGATTCCTAAGGGAATTGAATTATGAAAAGCCAACATCACCCAAGACAGAGAACGGTTGATTGTCAAGGGCAATGAATTCCATTATCTTGGCTTTAATGGATTTGGCCTTTTGAGTTGTCTCGCTGAAATGTTGTTACTCTTTCAAATGACTGCTTGACTGCTCGATCCACACGGCAGACATTGTGGGCTAGATTAGGAATGCTTAGATTAGGAATGCTGAGTTGCACGTAAAGCGCAAAATTTTACGTGGCGTCATTACGTCATGTTACCTTCGTTATATAGGTATGCACGTCAGCTTTGACATCGGTTTTGAACATCGGGCGTTAAACTAGACACTAGCCGATACCGATGTTGGCATTTTTAGCTAATATCGGCCGATTCCCATATGTTCACTGATATATCGTGCATCCCTAGTTTTTACTGAAATGTCAATAATGGGAAATTATATTAGTCACAAACCACAGTTGGGTTCACAAGTTTGGACAGCACAGTGCAGTACAGCACAATAAATAAAAAAGGAGAGTATAGTTCAGTACAGAACATTAAAGACAAGTAGAGTACACTATACTGCCCTAAAGGCAAAACACAGTAACTTCATATTTTGTTTTTTTTTGCTGCAAAATCTGACTTAAGTATTTTTCTGTCTTGACAGACAGCAATTTCTGATACTCAATTATATATTCCGTTCAACTGGCTTGTTCTCGTGTCAGGAAACTAAAAACCACATTAATCAGATCATTTATCTGGTCATTACAACAGATGAAAGATTATTTTGAATTATACATTTTTTACCCCCTTTTTCGTGATATCCGATTGCGATCTTGTCTCATCGCTGCAACTCCCCAACGTGCTCGGGAGAGGCGAAGGTCGAGTCATGCGTCCTCCGAAACATGACCCACCAAACCGGGCTTCTTAACACCCGCCCTCTGAACCCGGAAGCCAGCCGCATCAGTTGGACTACCGAAGTCAGCCTGCAGGCTCCTGGCCTGCCACAAGGAGTCGCTAGAGCGGATTGAGCCAAGTAAAGCCCCCCCCGGCCAAACCCTCCCCTAACCCAGACAACCCTGGGCCAATTGTGCACCACCCTATGGGACTCCCGGTCACGGCCGGTTGTGACACAGCCAGGGATCGAACCTCGGTTTGTAGTGACGCCTCAAGCACTGCGATGCAGTGCCTTAGACCGCTGCGCCACTCGGGAGGCACCCAGATGAAAGATTTGACCAAATTCGTAGTTACTGCGTTTTGCCTTTGTATGGCAGTATACATGTCCTGTACTAAAATCTACTGAACTGTACTCCACTGTGCTTTCCAAACTTGTGAAACAGACATCTATATGAAAGATCCGGACCAAATCTGAACCAACCAAATATGGTCTTGTTTGGGGGCAGAGCTCATTAAAATAATAGCCAGTGTGTAGAATAATATGCAAATCTACAAAGGAGGATATTGAATATTTATACCCTTGTGTCCCTAATTACTGTAGGATGCATCACCATGAAGAGAACGACATTCATATCCATAATTATGCATTTCTGTGTAGTACAGATCAGGGACCCATGATGAAATTCCTTTACTGCAATTCCGTTACCAGGTGTAAATCCTCTTCACTTACTGTAGTTCAATAACCAAGAGAGATTTTCAAGGTGTGATGTCATAGCTGACACCCATTCTTTCTGCAGACATTGTTCAATCTTAATTCGGGAGATATTTTGTTTTGTAAAACATGGACACAAAAGAAACAGAGGGAGATTTTACTGAAATTCTGTTACCAAACTGCATCTGGACAGTTCTTTCAGTAAATGTGTTTTGTAAAATGTTTTGTGTAAAAAGTGGTCCTTGTACATATTAGGAATGCTGTGTTGCACGTATGGTTTGTTAAAACGTTGAAATCAATGGTTTTTGTTTGGCATACATTTAAGTGGCTCAGCACAATTCCGTTACTGCGGAATTGCCCTACAGCTCAGATACTCTTAGTGATAGCTATGTTATGGACAAGAACATTCTTGTTATAAGTTCCTTATCTTTCCCCCCTTTTCATTCACGCTTTTGCAGCTAGTTTTACTTTCTCTCTTTATATATTTATTTATTTAACCTTTATTTAACCAGGTAGGCAAATTGAGAACACGTTCTACGTTCACACGTTATATGAGCACTTGACATATCTCTTCCCTTTATCCAGACGCCATGGGCTGAACGGTTCGACTGACAGCCAACAGATACAGACACTAGCGTTGCTCAATAGAGTCTGGCTCTTTGTTGGATAGATACAGTGGCGCACACACAAACGTACACGCATGCACAAGCACACGGCACCACCACAATAGAGAAAGGTTGTCCAGATGGCTTGGCTTATCATTCTAGTCCACGGCACACAACATACTGACAAAGCTGCGACTGCTGCTGCTACTACTACTAGGGCACAGGATTGGGGTGTGTATGTGTGTGTGTGTTTCTGATAAAAGGGTTAGACACAAGGGAATTTCTCACTGTATGGTGCAAGACCCTGTCATTAGGACCTTGTTTACACCCCCGCCCCTGATGTATAACTACCCGCCCAACAATCATTTGGACACAACCATATATTAGGTGACTCGTCACAGGGGGGAACCTGAATTACATGTTTTTCAGACAAAATTGCAGCTCTGTATAACAGTTTCTCCTGCACATGACCTCTGTGGAATAAACAATATGACAGACAGTATGAAAAGGGGAGCACATATGAAGTCACTGTACTCCGCTTGTGTCAACCAACCTCAATCCTAAGCATGGCATTCCACCTACACTACATCAAATATTCTCCAAACTCCTCAACACTACTACAACCTACTAACATTATAACTGCAGCCTGAGGGCCTACCTTCCAACAGTGTGACAAGCCTCAACCACTTACACACAATACCTTAGGGCTGGGAATTGCCAAGACACCAATATTATCACGATACTCAAGATTCTACATATATGCATTGCGATTCGATACTGTGATTTTATTGCGATTTGATGTTCCAAATATATTGCTGGTCCAAATACACTGCTCAAAAAAATAAAGGGAACACTTAAACAACACAATGTAACTCCAAGTCAATCACACTTCTGTGAAATCAAACTGTCCACTTAGGAAGCAAGACTGATTGACAATAAATTTCACATGCTGTTGTGCAAATGGAATAGACAACAGGTGGAAATTATAGGCAATTAGCAAGACACCCCCAATAAAGGAGTGATTCTGCAGGTGGTGACCACAGACCACTTCTCAGTTCCTATGCTTCCTGGCTGATGTTTTGGTCACCTTTGAATGCTGGCGGTGCTCTCACTCTAGTGGTAGCATGAGACGGAGTCTACAACCCACACAAGTGGCTCAGGTAGTGCAGCTCATCCAGGATGGCACATCAATGCGAGCTGTGGCAAGAAGGTTTGCTGTGTCTGTCAGCGTAGTGTCCAGAGCATGGAGGCGCTACCAGGAGACAGGGCAGTACATCAGGAGACGTGGAGGAGGCCGTAGGAGGGCAGCAACCCAGCAGCAGGACCGCTACCTCCGCCTTTGTGCAAGGAGGAGCACTGCCAGAGCCCTGCAAAATGACCTCCAGCAGGCCACAAATGTGCATGTGTCTGCTCAAACGGTCAGAAACAGACTCCATGAGGGTGGTATGAGGGCCCGACGTCCACAGGTGGGGGTTGTGCTTACAGCCCAACACCGTGCAGGACGTTTGGCATTTGCCAGAGAACACCAAGATTGGCAAATTTGCCACTGGCGCCCTGTGCTCTTCACAGATGAAAGCAGGTTCACACTGAGCACATGAGCACATGAGACAGACGTGACAGAGTCTGGAGACGCTGTGGAGAACGTTCTGCTGCCTGCAACATCCTCCAGCATGACCGGTTTGGCGGTGGGTCAGTCATGGTGTGGGGTGGCATTTCTTTGTGGGGCCGCACAGCCCTCCATGTGCTCGCCAGAGGTAGCCTGACTGCCATTAGGTACCGAGATGAGATCCTCAGAGCCCTTGTGAGACCATATGCTGACACATGCACATTTGTGGCCTGCTGGAGGTCATTTTGCAGGGCTCTGGCAGTGCTCCTCCTTGCACAAAGGCGGATATAGCGGTCCTGCTGCTGGGTTGCTGCCCTCCTACGGCCTCCTCCACGTCTCCTGATGTACTGGCCTGTCTCCTGGTAGCGCCTCCATGCTCTGGACACTACGCTGACAGACACAGCAAACCTTCTTGCCACAGCTCGCATTGATGTGCCATCCTGGATGAGCTGCACTACCTGAGCCACTTGTGTGGGTTGTAGACTCCGTCTCATGCTACCACTAGAGTGAGAGCACCGCCAGCATTCAAAAGTGACCAAAACATCAGCCAGGAAGCATAGGAACTGAGAAGTGGTCTGTGGTCACCACCTGCAGAATCACTCCTTTATTGGGGGTGTCCTGCTAATGGCCTATAATTTCCACCTTTTGTCTATTCCATTTGTACAACAGCATGTGAAATTTATTGTCAATCAGTGTTGCTTCCTAAGTGGACAGTTTGATTTCACAGAAGTGTGATTGACTTGGAGTTACATTGTGTTGTTTAAGTGTTCCCTTTATTTTTTGAGCAGTGTATATTGCTCACCATGTGTGTATTGCAGAGGAAGAAGAGGGAGCCATGAGAAAACAAGTTTTGATCCGTCATGGAAATAAGTGCTGAAAACAAAATTGGCTCCTTATTTAAAAAGCTGGAGAACAAGCTATGAACTAAAAAGTTTGGTGCAGGTACAGCCAACTAGGGCAAACATAATATCCTGATATGTAACTGTATGGATTTTTCCCATCACTACTGTGTCTCCCAGCTCCAAACTTCTCCAGAAGGTCTCAAAACATATGTTTACACTCTCGTAGAAGGCTTAGGACTGAGTCATGGTTCCCCTACTCTACTGAAAATGTAAACCTCACATCAGTTCCACCACTTGCTGTTACCGACACCGCCACAAAATGGCCACCACAGGCACATCAACCAACGTCTAGAGCCTAGATGCCTTAAATAGGCCTGTCAGCTGGCTCCAGTGTCTTCAGAGTCAGAGAAAGTGAGTTTCTGTTCTGCTCCGCCGTTCATGTGGTGCCAGTCCACTGGACTAGTGGTGGCACAGGGGCACAGGTTAGCTCATAACTCACTGGTAAACAAAGGTAGCATTGAGCTGGTTGTCATAGCAGCAGAAATGGCTGAGGCCAGTGCTGTTTATGATTCCTGATAAACATTCTCAGGAATACCACATACCAAAGACTGATGTGGGAGAGTGTTAAGAAGATTTACAGTGGAGTTCTTAGAAGTTACAGATAGGACAGGGCCTTCCACCTACTCTCTGACTTGGCTGTGTATCCATAGAGGGCTACATGTTCATTATCAGTTCCAGTATGCTCTCAGGACATCCCTCAGAGGCAGGGTTCACTACAGACAGGAACAGACAGGAACGAAAGACATAAACAAGACATGGTGTGACCTTGGCCCTCGCTAGCTCCCTCACACACACTGTCTCGGTTTCACTCTGTTCTCCCCCTCTTTCACTTGGTCTTTATCTCACTCACTCTTCATATGACTGTGTGGGTCCAACACCCTACCCTGACATGGGCCTCCTCCTACAGTGTATCAGACCTCCCAGGATTTTCCCATCCTGAGGCCAGCTTCCAAGGAATCCCTCCAAATGAACACTACCACTGAATCAAAACCACAGTGGAATTTAAGAGAATGAGCATGAGAGAAAACCTGCTGACACTCTCTCACACACACACACCACACCACACCCACCCACCCACCCTTTATCCACATCAACGCTCCCCCACATGACATGAGTCTGACCTCACAGACCAATCACCTGATAGAGTGTGTGACTAAAACAGGAAGACACAGGACATGTCCATCCATCAGTGTCAAATTCATTCTTTCCCTGTTGCTGTGTAGAAGTATCATTGTCAATCAGATGATATCCAGCATCTTAAGGGAGTTAGGGTCTATATCAAGCCTAACAGATTCCACAGTACTCTAAATAACTGCTGATCTCAATTCCCTCTGCTGGAGGGCCCACTCACTTACACAGACTGTTTCTCTCCCTCTCCTCTCTCTGAGTCCCACTCCAGTCTGGTAGAGGAACAGGCTGGTCATTGAAATCAGCTGAAAGTCTAACATTATCTCAACTGTGGGCACACTATAGCCCTCACTGGACCCACTGAGGAATCTGGAGAATCAGGAGCACATGGGTTTTTCTATAAATAAAATGGGGCCAATTGTGTGACATTGGGATAAACATTTCAAAATGATTTGAAACAAAAATATCAAGGATTTTCATGTAGTTCAACATGTGTACTTAAGAGGAATACATGTGTCAATTTGCATATATTCACATAACTCCACCTACAATATAGGCCTTTCCCCCGTTAAGCAGGGTTCATTGAGACATTGGCAAGTCCAGTTTAAGGACTTTCAGGGACTTTTTCAAGGACCTTAATGTTACACAATTGTATAATTTAAATAATTGTACATATAGGGCCTAATATAAATACCGCCCCTCAAAAAAAACATGCAAAAAGTGTCCAAAATTAAGGCCATTACCATTCAGAATAATTACATTTTGGGGGGGCCTTGCCAATGCATTGCTATTAGGGAGGCACAATATATCAGTGAACATATCGGAATCGGACAATATTAGCTAAAAAATGCCAACATCGGTATCGGCCAACGTCTAATTTAACGCTGATGTGAAAAACTGATGTCAAAGCTGACGTGCATACCTATATAACGAAGGTACATGCTGTAATGACGCCACGTTACATTTTTGTCTGCTGCAATGTCTGCTGTGTGGATTGAGCAGTCAACAAGTCGAGCAGTCATTTGAAAGAGTATGACAATTCAAAAGGCGAAATCCATTAAAGCCAAGATAATGGAATTCAATGCCCTTGACAATCAACCGTTTTCCGTCTTGGGTGATGTTGGCTTTCGCCGACTGGTCGAGCACCAGTACACACTACCAAGTGCACTATTTTTCAAATGTTGCCCTAATGGAGTTACACAGTAATAGCGTCACTGCTATTAGCTTCACGACATACATACTATTGTACGCCATTTGGGTCTTTGCGTGTCAAAGAAGATACAGTAGCACTGTCAAATCTGTACAAAAAAGTCTGCAAACAAGGAAACACCGGCCACGAACGATGTGTTTACAATACCGCGTTGGTAATAAAGCATAATTTGTTCGACCGCAACTTCTGGCATAGCTAGCTTTAGGTTGGTACCTAGATGGCACCAATTCAACCAGCCTGAAAACAATGACCAGAAGAAACTGCAGTCATTTTCATTATTCTTAGCAATGATTTAGGAATCCTTGTAAGTATTAGCTAGGTTAGCTATTAAGTTGTTGTTCGCCTATTGAAATTGAACTTCAGTTCATGAAAATAAATCGCAGCCAGCTACTTAACCCTGTTGCCCAAAGCTAACGTTATAAGCAGCCAGCTAGCTTCATCTGGCTAGTGATGCTCGACCGGACCGGGTTAGGTGTTGTGAAGCTACCCACAATAAGGATTAGGCACAATAGTGGAATTTGCAGTTTGCCTTCAAAATAAAAAAGGTTATGTCATTGACAGTGCTGCAAATGAATACAAATAGAAGTATGCCACACTTATTTTGAAGGCTAACTGAAAGTCCACTATTGTGGCTAATCCTTATTGTGGCTAGCTTCACATAGATGAGTCCGACCACCACTAAATCAAATAATAACTGTCTGATAAATTAGGGTTATTGTAGATGATGACACCTAGCTATATAGTTAGCTAGCTAACTATAGCTACTGAAACAGATTGTCGCTTTGCTATGTTTTTGGGGAGGAACATTGTTTGCGTTCATGAGCAAGCTAGCTTTTTTTATGACCAGCACTGTAGGTGCACGAGACAACTTTACCAGCACCATAGCATACGTATCGATGAATCGTTGTGACATGAAGTACAAGTGATAGCTATTACACATTGATCACACTATGTAAAAAATGTATGAACGAGTTAAATTATTATGTGACGTGCAGTCATATTCAGGTCCTGATTGGTCAACAAGCTTATTTGACACATCAAATAGTGTTCTCCTGGTCATTGTTTTCTTTTTGACACGCAAAGACCCAAACGGCGTTCCATAGCAAAGACCCAAACGGCGTTCCATAGCAAAGACCCAAACGGCGTTCCATAGAAATCCTGGTTGAGAATGAAACGACTGAACAAATGAACAACAAAACACAGCAAGTAAGTGAAAGAAATAGGTTTTGATTATGTTTTACTGGTAATTGGGACATACGTAAATGCCAACAAAATAACTTGTATTTATTTAACTAGGCAAGTCAGTTTTTAAGAACAAATTCTTATTTGCAATGACGACCTACCCCGGCCAAACCCAGACGACGCTGGGCCAATTGTGCACCGCCTTATGGGACTCCCAATCACGGCCGGATGTGATACAGCCTGGATTCGAACCAGGGACTGTAGTGACGCCTCTTGCACTGAGATGCCGTGCCTTAGACCGCTGCGTCCATGTGTGTGTTAACTATTTAACTGTACAAGAATGCTTAAAAAGCATCAAATTTTAAGTATCAGTATTGGGTTTTTTTGCCAAGGAAAATATCGGATATCAGTATCTGCCAAAAATGTCACATCGGTGCATCAACAATTGATATTCAAATTATTATTACATTCTAAAATATGTGGGAACAATATGGACATTGCCTGACTAAATAGATTGAATGTTTGCATGATGATTTTTCTGTAGCCCATGTGGCCGACACATGGACCCATAATAAAGCCAAGAATAATAGTGGTAGCATGAATCTTACCATTTTAATCTCACCATCGTTGTTTTGATAAAGAGAAAGTTACCAAAGACCAGGTTCCTTTTTATTGGAAGGATTTGTATGGAAAACAAAGTCGAAGCCAGAATTTGATGTTGTCGACCTCAACAACTGCATGTGGTTTTACCTCAAGAGTAGCGCAACACCCTTCAAATGAAACGGCGGAAAACAAACGAGTGGCCACATCCCTCACAAAAACGGATAAAAAATTATAAGGGAGTAGGAAAACGGATAAATTGGCTACAATAATTACAAAGACTTTTGAAGCACCAAATTGAGGAAATGTCTGATTTTCAAGGTAGGCTTATTCCAGTACTTGAATTTCTCAGCTCCACATTCAAATTCAAGTAGGCCACTTCAAGCCCCTTGTATTGCTTAAAATTGCTGGTGTAACATGATAAATACGTGTTCCCATGTTATTTCATTACCAGATCATACTGTCAATAAACCCACAAGGCTATGTAATTTGTTGTCACCATATCCAGAATAATTATTAGGAATAGCGTTGGGTGTTGCGCAATAGTCTAGCCTACACAACTGCACACAGTAGACAACTGAAAACATGAACACATTACTTGATGCTTTTCTGTTATATCTAACGAGACCCTGCTGTAAATCAACAGACGATCAACATCAATTCGCTAGGGATATTAGATCGAACGTGGATCCAGGCACAACGGTCTTCACCAGCATAACGATTGACACCAAAATATTCTGGACATCCCTCGCGAACACCCTTTTTCTAGCACTTCGCGCATGCGATGCAACTGCCCATCACAACAGCTGTTCGTCACTTGACTGTCATTCAGAAAATTCCATCCTGGATCAGATGATGATGTGTGAAACTATCAAGGCGTAATTAATCAGCTGGACACCAAATGCACATCCAACAATTATTATGCATAATTATTGAAGAACCATGTTAATGACAGTATCGATTTAGGTTAAGTATCAAGGTAAGGTGACTCTTTCGGTTAAAAGCATTCGATTTTGCAATCACATTTATTATTTTGGATTTTGTGTGCACATGAAAATTGTTTTCACCCTGTAACATAAGACACAAAATGTTACGGAGTTAAACTGCATTTCTGAGATCTCTATACAAAAAAAAAAAAAAAAGAAACCGTCCAACAGTTGCTAGATCCAGGATTCTTACAGGGTTTAAGTGTAAATGTCTAATTTAACTGATTAATGCTTAATATATGATATAACGATAACTTACACTGCCATACATGCAAAGACAGAAAACAAAATATTTTATGTTACAAGATTTTGGACAAATCCATGGAGACACCAACCATGATAAAGGGTTAAACATGAATTGTATAGAATATAGCTATGATCTTATTAGCTTATAGCTATGACCCACCTTATCTTAATGTAAGACATGAAACAAATTGGTAGATTATTATCAATGACTTAACAGCTGTAACAAGTTATCCAGCGTAGGAAATCCTCACTTGTATCCTAGTTTATAGAAAAGACCCACATACACACACACACAGTGGCACACACAAAACTCTGCATCTCACTGATAATATTTGTTCACACAGTATCTTTGATATAGACTAATACACCTATTGTTTATAGTATGCACCATGTGTATGAGTTGTCCCAACAGGGCAGTCCCATGGGACCCAACTCACATGGCTGAGTAGAGAACTAAAACTCCCTGTACTGCTGTTCTGTTTAACTGCTCTGTTCCAGCTGCATCCTCAGGCCCTGCAGGAAGAGGCCTCTCCCTCTAGCTCTAATGACAGGGTCTGTGTCACACACACACACACACACACTTTAGGTCCACAAACATGTGCACACACACCGCAGTGATCTAAAAAGCCTATCCTGAGAACCAGTAGAGGCACACAGTACACTGCTGCAGATGAACAACAATGTAGTTGGGCTGAGGGAGCCATCTGATTCTCACAATACTGCCAGAAAAACAGTCCGAGGTCTGCATCACTGAACAACAGCTAAGTTCAAGAAGCATTAGCCAATCTCCACAGCCCCTAGCAGTCACACATCAAAACCAGTGGACCCACCAACATCTCGCCGTCAATAAAAACACAACACCAGGGTCTAGGGTTGACTGACTGGTTGGTTGTTCAGATTGTGACAGATCTACAGGAATGATACAAGGTCAAGAAGAAGAGGGAGAAAATATACAGTTATCTAGAACATTAAAAAAAGAGTTATTCGGTTGTCCTCATAGGAGGACCCTGAAGAATCCTATTTGGTTCCAGGTAGAACCGTAAGAGAGTTCCTCAGGGTTATCCAATGAGGACAGCCTTTTGGAACCATTTTTTCTAAGAGTGTAGCCTACAGTGGCTTGTGAAAGTATTCACCCTCCTTGGCATTTTTCCTATTTTCTTGCCTTACAACCTGGAATTAAAATGGATTTTGGGGGGTTTGTATCATTTGATTTACACAACATGCCGACCACTTTGAAGATGCAAAATATTTATTGTGAAACAAGAAATAAGATTTTTTTTAAACTGAAAACTTGAGCGTGCATATCTATTCACCCCCCCAAAGTCAATATTTTGTAGAGCCACCTTTTGCAGCTGCAAGTCTCTTATAAGCTTGGCACATCTAGCCACTGGGATTTTTGCCCATTGTTCAATGCAAAACCGCTCCAGCTCCTTCAAGTTGAATGGGTTCCGCTGGTGTACAGCAATCTTTAAGTCATACCACAGATATTCTCAATTGGATTGAGGTCTGGGCTTTGACTAGGCCATTCCAAGACATTTAAATGTTTCCCCTGAAACCACTCAAGTGTTGCTTTAGCAGTATGCTTAGGGTATGCATTGTCCTGTTGGAAGGTGAACCTCCGTCCCAGTCTCAAATCTCTTGAAGACTGAAATAGGTTTCCCTCAAGGATTTCCCTGTATTTAGCGACATCCATCATTCCTTCAATTCTGACCAGTTTCCCAGTCCCTGCCGATGAAAAACATACCCACAGCATGATAAAGCCACCACCATGCTTCACTGTGGGGATGGTTTTCTCAGGGTGATGAGAGGTGTTGGGTTTGCGCAAAACATAGCATTTTCGTTGATGGCCAAAGTGCCTTCTTCCATATGTTTGGGGAGTCTCCTACGTGCCTTTTGGCAATCACCAAACGTGTTTGCCTATTTTTTTCTTTAAGCAATGTTGTTTTTCTGGCATTTCACATTTTTTAAATACATTGGTGATCCTAACTGACCTAAGACAGGGAATTTTTACTAGGATTAAACATCAGAAATTGTGAAAAACGAAGTTGAAATGTATTTGGCTAAGGTGTATGTAAACTTCCGACTTCAACTGTATAACTAGGGTTGCAAAGGGTCTGACATTTTCCATGGGAAGTTAAGCCCGGGAATTTTGCTTAAATTCATTAAAAAAAAGTTAGCTTATAACAGTGAAACTTTTTGGGGGATACACATAAGGCAATTCTAGGTCTTGTGGCATATTTTGGTTAAACTATCCCCAATTCAATGGAATTGCAACCCTCTGCATGCACAGTGCATTCTTCCATCACATGTACAGCTGATTCTCAAGATCTTGCACAGTAATGAGATGCTATTTGACCCACAATACTACACTGTCTGAGCCAAGGACTACATGCTTTCTGGTAAGTTTTAATTACAATACTGGGTGGGGTGAATATATTTTATATGACATACATGATTTTTTGGATAACTAGTAAATACTAGCATACAGCAAAGTGTGTTTAAATCATTTCTAACTTGTTAACAATTTCTCCTAGTTAGTTTTTGCTACCATGTGTGTTTTAGCTTGCTTGAGCCTGCTAACTGAGTGTTAATTCACATGTTTCCATACATGTTTTATTTTTATACAACTCCTTTGTAAGATAAATGTTTTATCTAACTGCTTAATTAACTATTGCTTTGTACATGGAATTGGATTTGTTGTTTTTTTACTATTTTTTCTAATATTTACAGGAAAATACCACACATCTGATATGTGGAGACATTTTACTGCAGCTAATGTAGAAGGAAAAGCTGTGTACATTTGCAAATAATGTGCCAAATCATATGTGAAGAATGCAACAAAGATGCAGATTCATCTGGCCAAGTGCTTAAAGTTCCCTCATCGCTCACAATAAGCAACCTCTAACAAAAGTCCCTCTACTTCTATTCGAGGTGAAAATGATGAATCAGACACCTTATCGATAACAATAGCTCATGGTCCTCCTGGAATCAGAAGTTATTTTGACTCAATGGAGGAATGTAGTCAAAGAAATGCTGATGAGTGTCTTGCTCGAGCTGTGTACGCAACTGGTTCACCTCTGATGCTCACAGGCAATGTGTATTGGAAGAGATTTCTGAATGTTCTTTGCCCAGCATACACCCCTCCAACCAGACATGCTTTATCTACTCATTTGCTGGATGCAGAGTTCAACAGAGGTCAAGTGAAGGTCAAGCAAATCATAGAGAAAGCAGACTGTGTTGCAATCATCTCTGATGGGTGGTCGAATGTTTGTGGGAAAGGAATTATTAACAAAATCATCTCCACCCCTAAACCAGTATTCTGCAAGATCAGACACAAGGGACAACAGACACACCGGCCTCTACATTGCAGATGAGCTAAAGGCAGTCATCAATGACCTTGGACCACAGAAGGTATTTGCACTGGTGACAGACAATGCTGCAAACATGAAGGCTGCTTGGTCTAAAGTGGAAGAGTCCTACCCTCACATCACACCCATTGGCTGTGCTGCTCATACACTGATTCTGCTCCTCAAGGACATCATGGCACTGAAAACAATGGATACACTCTACAAGAGAGCCAAGGAAATGTTTAGGTATGTGACGGGTCATCAAGTTATAGCAGCAATCTACCTCACCAAGAAAAGTGAGAAGAATAAGAGCACCACATTGAAGCTGCCCAGCAACACACGTTGGGGTGGTGTTGTCATTATGTTTGACAGTCTCCTGGAGGGGAAGGAGTCTCTCCAAAAAATGGCCATATCACAGTCTGCCGATATGGACAGCCCCATCAAGAGGATCATCCTGGATGATGTATTTTTGGGAGAGAGTGGTAACTTTATAACCTATTGCAGTAGCCATTGCACGGATTGAAGGAGACAATGCCATTCTGTCTGATGTTCAGACTTAGCTTGCAGGTGTAAGAGAAGAAATCCATACTGCCCTGCCCACTTCACTGTTGCTCCAAGCAGAGGTAACTGCAGTTCTGAAATAGATCAAAAAGTGTGAAGACTTCTGCCTGAAGCCCATACATGCCGCAGCGTACATGTTGGACCTCAAGTATGCTGGCAAGAGCATCCTGTCTGGTGCAGAGCTCAACAAGGCCTATGGTGTCATCACTACCGTATCTCACCACCTTGGCCTGGATGAGGGCAAGGTTCTTGGCAGTCTGGCAAAGTACACTTCCAAGCAAGGGATTTGGGATGGAGATGCAATATGGCAGTCGTGCCAACAGATCTCATCAGCCACCTGGCGGAAGTGCCTTTGTGGATCTGAGGCTCTTTCCCCTGTTGCCTCCATCATCCTCCAAATCCCATCAACATCAGCCGCCTCAGAGCGCAACTGATCCTTGTTTGGGAACACACACACCAAAGCACGCAACAGGCTGACCAATACAAGGGTTGAAAAATTGGTGGCCATCTGGGCAAATTGAGGCTTTTTGAGCCTGACACGAGCCATCCTCAACAAGGTTGGAAAATGACAGTAAAAGAAGAGTACTCAGAGTCTGATGTTCAAGAGGTGGACATTGAGAAGGTCCAGGGAGAAGACATGGAAGCCTGAGAGGAAGAAAACCAAAGCTTTTGTTTCTAGACTATCATTTTACAGATGTATGTTGAAAACGTTTTTGGAAGATGCGATTGATCATTCAATATTCCCTTTCTTTTGTTGTTCAGTGAAATCATCCCATGTGAAGAGTTAAATCATTTAATTAAAGTTCAATTTGTAACAAAAAAATATGTTTTATTTCTATTGGAAGGATTTAATCATTTGCAATTATGTCTACTTATGATAAGGTAAAAGGTTTATGTTTCTGTCTCCATATGATATGGTAAATATAGCCAATGAAATAAAACCATCTACATTTAAATGTTATTAATATTAATTCCCATATATTCCCGTTAATTCCCATGGAAAGTTTCCACCTCCGAATATTCCCCAAAATGTGCAACCCTAGCTGTAACCCATAGCGGATGACCAGTGTGAGTCGTACTTCCACAAGAATTCTGAATGACCTGATTGCCAGTCACTGTCCATCTGCTGTCTCTCTTCTAAAAACAGTATACTGTAGCTCTCTCCCTCACACAATCACTCCCTCTGTACCACTACAATAGCAGCACACTAGGAGATGACCATGTTATGTAACAGAGCAATGTTAAACACCCACAAACACACGCTCTCGTACTGTTGGGCATTTCACTCTACAACACAGATCACATTATCCTTCTGTTTCAGTCTGAATTACAGTATGTGACAACCTCATCAGTCTTCAGCTCACCTAAAAACTCCTATAGATAAGAGCTGAATCCTAACTTGAGATATCAATGTGGAACTCTTTCACGTCAATCCTACATTGACATAAATAAGAGATTTGTATGACAACGTCAATTCCGTGCAGATTTTGATTGAATAGTAAACACAGCTTGGACTATGGTGGCGCTGACCCGTCTAAAACACACATCACACGTGGTGCTCTATTAAGTCATCCACTCATAGTGTCCTGGTGCTTCTATCCCAGTTGAGTAAACTAGGGCAGAAACCAGAAATAACATGTGACTCCAGTCTCCTCATCAGAGACAATCACATAGGCCAGCTCCCTAAAGGTAGGGTAGTTCAGGCCACCCAGCCTCACAGCTGATCTACTACAGACCAGGAGGGTGTGCATCTGGCCTACAGTATCTGGGTCAGGCTCACAGCTGATTCACTACAGACCAGGAGGGTGTGTATCTGGCCTACAGTATCTGGGTCAGCCTCACAGCTGATTCACTACAGACAAGGAGGGTGTGTATCTGGGTCAGCCTCACATCTGATTCACTACAGACCAGGAGGGTGTGTATCTGGCCTACAGTACCTGGGTCAGCCTCACAGCTGATTTACTACAGACCAGGAGGTTGTGTATCTGGGTCAGCCTCACAGCTGATTTACTACAGACCAGGAGGGTGTGTATCTGGGTCAGCCTCACAGCTGATTTACTACAGACCAGGAGGGTGTGTATCTGGGCTACAGTATCTGGGTCAAGCTCACATACACACTAATCTGGGTTTAGCTGTTTTTACCCAAACATTGATTACTATTGGGTTCTAAAGTTACTGCAATGTTATTAATACGTGTGTGTGTCAGGTAGGGTGCAGAGTAGAGGTCGACCGATTAAATCGGCATGGCCAATTAAATCGGCCGATTTCAAGTTTTCATAACAATCGGTAATCAGCCTTTTTGGACGCCAATTACATTGCAATCCACGAGGAGACTGCGTGGCAGGCTGACCACCTGTTACGTGAGTGCAGCGTCAAAGGGACCTTGTGGCTGCAAGGAGCCAGGTAAGTTGCTAGCTGGCATTAAACTTATCTTACAAAAATCAAATCAGTCTTCACATAATCACTAGTTAACTACACATGGTTGATGATATTACTAGGTTAACTAGCTTGTCCTGCCTTGCATATAATCATATCGGTGCCTGTTAATTTATCATCGAATCACAGCCTACTTCATCTTTGCCAAATGGGTGATGATTTAACAAAAGCGCATTCGCGAAAAAAGCACATTCGCTGCACAAATGTACCTAACCATCAACATCAATGCCTTTCTTAAAATCAATACACAGAAGTATATATATTTTTTTAAACCTGCATATTTAGTTAAAATAACTGCATGTTAGCAGGCAATAGTAACTAGGGAAATTGTGTCACTTCTCTTGCGTTCAGTGCAAGCAGAGTCAGGGTATTTGCAACAGTTTGGGCTGCCTGGCTCATTGCAAACTGTGTTACTTCCTAACAAAGACCGTAATTAAATTTGCCAGAATTGTACATAATTATGACATAACACTTAAGGTTGTGCAACGTAACAGCAATATTTAGACTTAGGGTTGCCACCCGTTCAACAAAATACGGAACGGTTCCGTATTTCACTGAAAGAATAAACGTTTTGTTTTCGAAATGATAGTTTCCGGATTTGACCATATTAATAACCAAAGGCTCGTATTTCTGTGTGTTTATTATAATTAAGTCTATGATTTGATATTTGATAGAGCAGTATGACTGAGCGGTGGTAGACAGCAGTAGGCTCGTAAGCGTTTATTCAAACAGCACTTTACTGCATTTGCCAGCAGCTCTAAGCAATGCTTGAAGCACAGCGCTGTTTATTACTTAAAGCCTATCAACTCCCGAGATAAAGCTGGCAATACTAAAGTGCCTATAAGAACCTCCAATAGTCAAAGGTATATGAAATACAAATGGTATAGAGATAAATAGTCGAAGCGTCATAATTCCTATAATAACTACAACCTAAAACTTCTTAACTGGGAATATTGAACCAGGAGCAAGGAACTTAACCATTTGCTTTTCTTTTTTTTTACATGGCACATATTGCACTTTTACTTTCTTCTCCAACACTGTGTTTTTGCATTATTTAAACCAAATTTAACATGTTTCATTATTTATTTGAGACTAAATAGATTTTATTTATGCATTATATTAAGTTAAAATAAAAGAGTTCATTGTTCAGTCAGTATTGTTGCAATAGTCATTATTACAAATATATAAAAAAAAATATATATATATAGATACACAGTGGGGAGAACAAGTATTTGACACACTGCCGATTTTGCAGGTTTTCCTACTTACAAAGCATGTAGAGGTCGTTAATTTTTATCATAGGTACACTTCAACTGTGAGAGGGAATCTAAAACAAAAATCCAGAAAATGCTCCACATGCTTTGTAAGTAGGAAAACCTGAAAAATCGGCAGTGTGTCAAATACTTGTTCTCCCCACTGTATATAGCTTATATACACTGCTCAAAAAAATAAAGGGAACACTTAAACAACACAATGTAACTCCAAGTCAATCACACTTCTGTGAAATCAAACTGTCCACTTAGGAAGCAACACTGATTGACAATAAATTTCACATGCTGTTGTACAAATGGAATAGACAAAAGGTGGAAATTATAGGCAATTCGCAAGACACCCCCAATAAAGGAGTGGTTCTGCAGGTGGTGACCACAGACCACTTCTCAGTTCCTATGCTTCCTGGCTGATGTTTTGGTCACTTTTGAATGCTGGCGGTGCTCTCACTCTAGTGGTAGCATGAGACAGAGTCTACAACCCACACAAGTGGCTCAGGTAGTGCAGCTCATCCAGGATGGCACATCAATGCGAGCTGTGGCAAGAAGGTTTGCTGTGTCTGTCAGCGTAGTGTCCAGAGCATGGAGGCGCTACCAGGAGACAGGCCAGTACATCAGGAGACGTGGAGGAGGCCGTAGGAGGGCAACAACCCAGCAGCAGGACCGCTACCTCCGCCTCAAACAGCACAGCCGAAGTAGAATTCAATGTTTTAAATTATGTTTTAATCTGTAGATGTTTTAATCTGTACCTATCAAATGAATGCCCAGGCTTACTGCCCTCCTCTCTGCCTACTGATGCTGTCGAGTGATGAGGTCACCACATTTGGGGCCCAGCTGAGGCTGCTGCTACCTTTAGACACATGACAGCCTCAGAGCAGCAGGGAAAACACCCATTACACATTTTCACCTGGCTCCAACACGCACACACAGCTCCGCTCTTACTGCTCTGCTCTCTACTGGTCAGTACTGGTCTGGTACATGGTGTTGCTGTCTGTGTGACGTTTTGTATCTGAGGGCTGTGAGGCTGAGGCAGGTCTGTACTGTAACAGAGGCAGGAAGCCATCCTAGTCCCACCCCGCCTGGCTCATTGTTTGGAAGGGCAGCAGCTAAGGCCATTTCCTGGCTGGGAAATGCTGAGGCACCGCATACCCCCCCGTACACCAAACCTTATATCACACCATCCTACCATCCTCCCTGCCCCTACTGCAATGTCGGCCATCCCTTGCTACCCCGACTCAAGAGAACAAGTGAATCTGAGAACACTGGGAGACAGTACTGTCATTGAGCCTTTAGAAGGGGATTTCTGGTGACACCTCACACCAATACGCCAAGGGTGTTAATGACACACACAGAAACCCCCTAGAGAGAGAGAGATCAGGAATCGAGTAGAAACTCCAGTTCCTGTCATCTTTATCTGAGTGCACCACTTCCCCAGAACCGATACCATTTAACTAGACTGTGTTTACCAGGCTAAAATAACTATTTTATACAGGTCCTATCTGCTGTACACATTTTAATTTATTTAACCCTTATTTTACCAGGTAAATTGACTGAACACATTGTAATTTACAGCAACGACTTGGGGAATAGTTACAGGGGAGAGGAGAGGGGGTGAATGAGCCAATTATAAATTGGGGATGATATAGGTGACCGTGATGGTATGAGGGTTAGAATGGGAATTTAGCCAGGACACCAGGGTAAACACCCCTACTCTTACAATAAGTGCCATGGGCTCTTTAGTGACCACAGAGAGTCAGGACACTGGTTTAAAGTCCCATCCGAAAGACGGCATCCTACACAGGGCAATGTCCCAATTACTGCCCTGGGGAATTGGGGAAATTTATTTTTGGAGCAGAGGAAAGAGTGCATCCTACTGGCCCTCCAACACCACTTCCAGCAGCATCTGGTCTCCCATCCAGGGACTGACCAGGACCAACCCTGCTTAGCTTCAGAAGCAAGCCAGCAGTGGGATGCAGGGCGGTATGCTGCTCCCCTCATGCCTCCACAGAGCAGAGCTTTGAACCCAGCCTGTGGAGCGTGAAACAAACACAGACGCTCATATCCGCCAGACAAGAACCTCTCCCTCTCTTAGCAACCAAACATGCCTGAAGAGTTCTATTAGAACAGCTCTGACCAACAACCAATGTTACCAGTGTTGTTATGGCGTTGCAGCATGGTTTTGGGTCATCTGCTGGCTTGAGACAATATCCAGGATCACCAAAATAACTTGTGTTTTCCTATAATCAATGATATTTAGCAAGGCCATTCAAATACCCCACGCACATTTACGAACCCTCACCATAACAGAGTTCTATAAAGCAACAAAAATGTTATTGAGCCTCCAAAAAGCCCTAAACTTTATTCTAACATTCATAGTGCTAAAATGGACCGAAGATAGTATTTGGCACTTGCTCAAGGCTGTGGGTGGGTGTATGATGTGAAGACATAAGCTCCTTTAAAAATAAAAAATGTAATCCTCCAAAATATAAGCCCTTCTCATCCACCCCCACATACTAGAACCTCACCACCCCTTCCCCAACATCACCCAAATTCTGCCCCTGGCATCATAATTGCACCCCTCCCCCACTGACCTACCCACCCACCCTATGAATGTGTTCTGCAGGGCACCATGCCATCCTGTCACACTGTGTCTGTGTGAAGGGGAGGTGAAGAGGCAGAGGGGGGTACATTACTGTGTCAACATCCCCCTACAGCACATCCCCCTACAGCACATCCCCCTACAGCACATCCCAGCCAGTGGCAGAGAGAGAGAAGAGAGAGCAGGGAATGTTTACTTCACTTTTGTATATTATCTACTTCACTTGCTTTGGCAATGTTAACATATGTTTCCCATGCCAATATAGCCCAGTGAATTGAATTGGATAGATAGAGAGCGAGAGAAGGGCACTAATACAGAGGCAGGGAGAGACTGATAAGACACGGGTCAGTGGTTGTAGGAGTGGGGAGGAGGGAGGAGTGTGTAGTGGCGTGGAGTGTTTGTGAGGGTATTTTGTGTGTGTGTGTGTGTGTGTGTGTGTATAAAACACAGTTGAGCCGTGACAGTGCAGTGTCGGGGGTTGCCAGCGAAACATCACAGCCAGAGGCAATTAACCCTCTAATCGAGTTAATACCATCAGCATGCCCTCGTCTTTTCCGCTATACCTCTAGAGTTTGCACATTTCTCTGGAGAGTTCATTAAAGAACACCTAAATGTACCAACTACAAAAAAAACACATTAACACCATCCTCAGCCACACACACACACACACACACAACACACACACACTTAAACCCAGTCAGTCAGACACACAAACAATGTCAAAGTGTGTCTGTAGAGCTATAGGTGTAGGTCTGATGGTACCAGTACAGTCCTACCAGGGACTGACAGGTCAAAGGCGGAGGGAGGGATTACAACCAGCCCATATAATCCCTAGTCCTAATCCCTGATTGTCTGCCACTCACTGGGTCACAACAAACAGTTTCTAGAGCAGCGTGTGTATTCCGTGCTCCATGGTGACGCTCCAGTTTTTTAAAAATACATTTTTAAAAACACACCCCCCTCACACACGGAGGTAACGAACTTGATTAAAAACACAATAACAGAAGATTGAGGATCTATACAGCTGTACCAACAAAGCAAGAGAAAGGGTAGAGGCATCTAAATTCCATTATTTTGATTCAATTAACTTTACTGACCTAATATATCAATAGTGATAATTCAGTAATAAATTGCCAAAGCAACATAGTCTATCATTGCCATCCATTCCACTACTACTGCATCTGTCCACATTCCATAGGTTAGGCCCTGTGGAGTTTCTGCCCTGTGGAATTTCTGCCCTGTGGAGTTTCTGCCCTGTGGAGTTTCTGCCCTGTGGAGTTTCTGCCCTGTGGAGTTTCTGCCCTGTGGAGTTTCTGCCCTGCATCTCACCACAGTAAACCTTTATTTCACTAGTTATACGGTAGTGCAGGTGTAGGCCACTAGATTCAGCCTGAGGTTTTGTTCACTGCAAATTTGGGGGCCAAATATATATATATATTTTTAAATCACTCACTGACAGTTTTGGCCTGTAGGCCACCTGTTGCCGACCCCTGCTATACTGAAACCCAATCTTCTGCTGTTCCAGCCCGTCTCTGGCCTGGTCTCTGGGGCATCACCTCCTCTGAACAGCTCCATTAACAATGCATTAGCTCATTATTCTCCTATCCCCAGACTATACTCCACCATAGCACCCGCCGCAACCTGTTTATCCCATCACCACGGTTACCGTCACGGCGCCTAGCCCACAGTGTCGTGTCTAAGATCTAGACCTGGTGATATAGGGATGTGTGTGAGTGAGCGATACTAAGGCTACAGGATACACAATTAACT
Organism: Salvelinus alpinus; assembly: GCF_045679555.1. Taxonomy (NCBI): domain Eukaryota; kingdom Metazoa; phylum Chordata; class Actinopteri; order Salmoniformes; family Salmonidae; genus Salvelinus; species Salvelinus alpinus. The sequence continues at coordinate 26,464,788 of NC_092105.1, read as the reverse complement.
TTTGAAGCTAGTTTACTAGCTGGAGGCGATGAGGTCTGTCTAAGACTCATATTATCCTCCCCATGCTAAAACTTAACATGTGTGTAAGGGAGATATAATTGGAGAGAGAAAAGGAGCGCTAGACACTAGTGAGATAGGCAGTAAATGTGTGAGAGAGAGCGAGAGAGCGAGAGGGGGAATAGTAGATGTGTGAGTCTGTTTTTAAAACTCAGCTGTGGTTTATGACAGTTCTCAGGTGTGGTCCGTACACAGAAGAGACAAACTCTACCCTCCAACACCCTAACACCCTATCCCTGGTTGCATTCCTGGGAATTCACAGCTTCCTGTTGGAGAGAGACGTACGTACGTGCGTGCACGTCTGACAGGACATCCCAGGGAGGGGACAGAGAAATTAAAGCAGGTGTCTGTGTGTTTACAGGGCACCAGAGTGTATCCTGGCAGCCAGCCCAGTGGTGAAGGACGAGTGCTGGGGCTGGACTGGAGCTGAGGGTCGTAATACAGGATCACACACACAGCACCTGGGGAGGTGGCTCTTTAGGAACCAGGCTAAGGGCTGGCACACATCGCACCGAATGTGGATTTGCGTTCGTTGGTGCGCCGATCGTTCAGTGTGTGGTGTTTAAGGGAGCAACTGCCTAGACTTTTCATGCGATTCTACATGTAATCATTGTGCACTCGGGTCGCAAATTTCATTGAGGTGCTAAGTACTCTCAGCCAGCAAACGCTATTGGTGTGTCTGGGCCCTAACACATCTCACATCACAACACACAGAGAGAAAGAGAGAGACTCAGGCTGTAGCTCTAGAATGTGAGTGAACGGCGTGAAACAATGCCAGAAATGCCCTTTGTCATGGGAGGCTGTTTCCTTTCCTGACATATTCCTCAGAACAGGCCAATAAAATCTCTACAACTGACTATTACACTCAAACATAAATAACCAGAGAACAATGCTACAATCAGATACATAACGTCACCACAACATTCAGAGAACTTTCGCCACCAGTTGAAGTGGACGCCTTTCTTACATTTCTGCTTGGTTCCCATTTCCTCAAAAACCTCCCCTGGGAATCATTATGAAATCAATCAGGCTCTTTCTGGAGACAACCAAAAAAGGTCTCGCTCTAGTCTGGGTGAGTTGAGTTCTGCGGTCAGGAAGGCAGAATGGTAATGTTGCCGGAGTGTCCTCCTCCTCCTTTCTAATCCTACCAGCAATCTGATTAGACCAACAGGACCTTGTAAAGCTAAACACCTTTAGGATCATCATAACATCAAAGTGTAAGACAGAGCTTCATCTGTGTACATAACTCAGTTTTTTTTTTAATTGATGGCGACCACTAATTTGAGATGGATTATTAAAATATAGTTCAAATATAGTACCCTCCGTCATCCCAGTGCAAATTCACAATGGTGATATACCCACCAATGGTGATATACCCACCAATGGTGATATACCCACCAATGGTGATATACCCAGCAATGTTTACTTTACCATCTGATCTAGAAAGAACAGAGTGGCCAAACCGACCACTATGAGGAGGCCTGTTCCAATGTTCGCTCAATTCAACTGTCATCGTTTTGTGTGGCACAGTGTCTGTATGTGTTAACTATGAGTGATGTCTATAGTGAGTGGACACAGTAGTAGGAGTGTGCGCGCATCAGGTAGGGTGCAGAGCAGATGAAGGTCAGAAGTGACATTCCAGGATATTAATAACAACAGGTATGTGTGTAACTGGGAGTAATGTTATCAGTGTGTAAACCCAGTCAGACAGTAGTAGGGTAATTATCACCGCTAGTAATATCTAGCGATCCCCTGGCCACCTTGCTGCCGACCTGGGCCACGGCTCAATCTCAGTCATTGAGCTCCACTGACAGGGAAATAGGGGCAGTGGGGAGGGGGTTAAAAGGGCACCAACATCAGATTCAGGCCACATACAGTAGTATTACATAGCAGTGTCAGTCTGCACATAGGTCCTAACATGTAGGTACCAGGTAGAAGTAAGCTTTTGGTTTTAGGCAGATGAGCAAATATGAAACTGTGTTTGGGATTTTCCTTAGCCGAGTAAGAATGTGTGTGTGTGAGAGAGAACGTGTGTATACTTTTGATAACCGTCTCACTGCAAAAGCAGAAGTGGCACAGACAGTGCTATCCTGCAGTGACAAATCAAATCAAAGTTTATGTCACATACACTGAATACAACAGGTGTAGACCTTACAGTGAAATGCTAACCAATAGTGCAAAAAATGTATTAGGTGAACAATAGGTAAGTAAAGAAATAAAAACAACAGTAAAAAGACAGTGAAAAACAGTAGCAAGGCTACATACAGACACAGGTTAGTCAGGCTGATTGAGGTAGTATGTACGTGACTATGCATATATGACGAACAGAGAGTAGCAGTAGCGTAAAGAGGGGTTGGCGGGTGGCGGGACACAATGCAGATAGCCCGGTTAGCCAATGTTCAGGAGCACTGGTTGGTCGGGCCAATTGAGGTAGTATGTACATGAATGTATAGTTAAAGTGAATGTGCATATATGATAAACAGAGTAGCAGCAGCGTAAAAGAGGGGTTGGGGGGGGGCACACAATGCAAATAGTTCAGGTAGCCATTTGATTACCTGTTCAGGAGTCTTATGGCTTGGGGGTAAAAACTGTTGAGAAGCCTTTTTGTCCTAGACTTGGCACTCCGGTACCGCTTGCCATGCGGTAGTAGAGAGAACAGTCTATGACTTGGGTGGCTGGGGTCTGACAATTTTTAGGGCCTTCCTCTGACACCGCCTGGTGTAGAGGTCCTGGATGGCAGGCAGCTTAGCCCCAGTGATATACTGGGCTGTACGCACTACCCTCTGTAGTGCCTTGTGGACGGATGCCGAGCAATTGCCGTACCAGGCAGTGATGCAACCATTTAGGATGCTCTCGATGTTGCAGCTGTAGAACCTTTTGAGAATCTCAAGACCCATGCCAAATCTCTTTAGTTTCCTGAGGGGGAATAGGCTTTGTCATGCCCTCTTCACGACTGTCTTGGTGTGTTTGGACCATGATAGTTTGTTGTTGATGTAGACAACCAAGGAACTTGAACCTCTCAACCTGCTCCACTACAGCCCCGTCGATGACAATGGGGGCGTACTCAGTCCTCCTTTTCCTGTAGTCCACAATCATCTCAGTCTTGGTTACGTTGAGGGATAGGTTGTTATTCTGGCATCACCCGGCCAGGTCTCTGACCTCCTCCCTATAGGCTGTCTCGTCGTTGTCGGTGATCAGGCCTACTGTTGTGTCGTCTGCAAACTTAATGATGGTGTTGGAGTTGTGCCTGGCCATGCAGTCGTGGGTGAACAGGGAGTACAGGAGGGGACTGAGCACGCACCCCCTGGGGGGCTCCAGTGTTGAGGATCAGCTTGGCAGATGTGTTGCTACCTACCCTCACCACCTGGGGGCAGCCCGTTAGGAAGTCCAGGATCCAGTTGCAGAGGGAGGTGTTTAGTCCCAGGATCCTTAGCTTAGTGATGAGCTTTGAGGGTACTATGGTGTTGAACGCTGAGCTGTAGTCAATGAATATCATTCTCACATAAGTGTTCCTTTTGTCCAGGTGGGAAAGGGCACTGTGGAGTGCAATAGAAATTGCATCATCTGTGGATCTGTTTGGGCGGTATGCAAATTGTAGTGGGTCTAGGGTTTCGGGGATAATGGCGTTGATGTGAGCCATTACCAGCCTTTCAAAGCATTTCATGGCTACGGACGTGAGTGCTACGGGTCTGTAGTCATTTAGGCAGGTTGCCTTAGTGTTCTTGGGCATAGGGACTATGGTGGTCTGCTTGAAACATGTTGGTATTACAGACTCAGACATGTTGAAAATGTCAGTGAAGACGCCTACCAGTTGGTCAGCACATGCCCGGAGCACACGTCCTGGTAATCCGTCTGGCCATGCAGCCTTGTGTATGTTGACCTGTTTAAAGGTCTTACTCACATTGGCTACGGAGAGTGTGATCACACAGTCATCCGGAACAGCTGATGCTCTCATGCATGCCTCAGTGTTGCTTGCCTCGAAGCGAGCATAGAAGTGATTTAGCTCGTCTGGTAGGCTCGTGTCACTGGGCAGCTTGCGGCTGTGCTTCCCTTTGTAGTCTGTTATAGTTTGCAAGCTCTGCCACATAAGACGAGCGTCGGAGCCGGTGTAGTGTGATTCAATTTTAACCCTGTATTGACGCTTTGCCTGTGATGGTTCGTCGCAGGGCATAGCAGGATTCCTTGTAAGCTTCCGGGTTAGAGTCCCGCACCTTGAAAGCGGCAGCTCTACCCTTTAGCTCAGTGCGAATGTTGCCTGTAATCCATGGCTTCTGGTTGGGGTAGGTACATACAGTCACTGTAGGGATGACGTCCTCGATGCACTTATTGATAAAGCCAGTGACTGATGGGGTGTACTCCTCAATGCCATCGGAAGAATCCCGGAACATGTTCCAGTCTGTGATAGCAAAACAGTCCTGTAGTTTAGCATCTGCTTCATCTGACCACTTTTTTATAGACCGAGTCACTGGTGCTTCCTGCTTTAATTTTTGATTGGAAGCAGGAGGATAGAGTTGTGGTCAGATTTACCAAATGGAGGGCGAGGGAGAGCTTTGTACGCGTCTCTGTTTGTGGAGTACAGATGATCTAGAATTTTTTTCCCTCTGGTTGCACATTTAACATGTTGATAGAAATTTGGTAGAACTGATTTAAGTTTCCCTGCATTAAAGTCTCCGGCCACTAGGAGCGCCGCCTCTGGGTGAGTGGTTTCCTGTTTGCTTATTTCCTTATACAGCTGACTGAGTGCGGTCTTAGTGCCAGCATCTGTCTGTGGAGGTAAATAAACAGCCACGAAAAGTATAGCTGAACTCTCTCTAGGCAAATAGTGTGGCCTGCCCAATATATCACAATATACTCTACTTCAGGCGAGCAAAATCTAGAGACTTCCTCAGATTTCATGTACCAGCTGTTGTTTACAAATATGCACAGACCGCCCCCCCTCGTCTTGCCGGAGTGTGCTGTTCTATCTTGCCGGTGCAGCGTATATCCCGCTAGCTGAATATCCATGTCGTCATTCAGCCACGATTCCATGAAACATAGGATATTACAGTTTTTGATGTCCCCTTGATAGGATATTCGTGATCGTACCTCGTCTAATTTATTGTCCAATGATTGCACGTTGGCGAGTAATATCAATGGTAACGGCAGCTTTCCCACTCGCCTTCTGCGGGTCCTCACGAGGCATCCCGCTCTGTGTCCCCTGTACCTGCATTTCTTCCTCTTGCAAATAACGGGGATGTTGGCCCTGTCGGGTGTTTGGAGAATGTCCTGTGAGTCTTGCTTGTTGAAGAAAAAAATCTTTGTCTAATCCGACGTGAGTGATCGCTGTCCTGATATCCAGAAGCTCTTTTCTGCCATAAGATACGGTTGCAGAAACATTATGTACAAAATAAGTTACAAATCACCCCACATAATAGCACAATTGGTTGGGTGCCCGTAAAACTGCTGCCATTTCTTCCGGCGCCATTTTAAGTGATCTTAGGTACAGTATTACAGCCTATTCATGTTATCATTACAGTTAGTGGTGCTGGTCCCATCTCTATGCCATATGTCAATTCATTAACAGTGGGATAAGGGGGTACTTCAACTGCCATCAATGGATTTCTCATGCAGCATAACCAAGCACACTTCGATTTGACCCTTCCTCGATCCCACTCTCGAATCATACACTGTGTAGTGCTTATTACACACATTCCCTCATCAGTCATCAGTATAGCCTGTCAGGTAGACTAATCTCTTCCTCAGGTTGGGTTATAGTGGTACTGTGTGCCTGTAAAGACACACTCCCTCTGACAGACTGACAGCCGATGACAGAAGAGTAGCTAAAGGCCTGTTTGTAGCCTCTAGTGCATGTGTGTGTGTGTGTGTGTGTGTGTGTGTGTACACATGTTTAACTATACTTGTGGGGACCAGAAGTCCCCAAAAGAATAGTAAACAAACAAAAATTGGACCAACTGGGGACTTTGTTAGTCCCCACAAGGTCAAATGCTATTTCTAGGGGGTTTAGGATAAAGTGTAGAATTAGTGTTAGATTTAGGAGCTAGGGTTAGTTTTACTCTTAAGGTTAGGTTTTGGGGTTAAGGTTAGGGAAAATAGGATTTTGAATGGGACTGAATTATATGTCCCCACAAAGTTAGCTATACAAGAATGCGTGTGTGTCCAGGCCGTTAATGTGACACTGGAATAACAGTGACTCGACCACTGAATGCTTGGCTATGAAAAGCCAATTAACATTTACGCCTGAGGTGCTGACCTGTTGCACCCTCTACAACCACTGTGATTATTATTTGACCCTGCTGGTCATCTCAAATAAAATGTTATGGGTCACATATACATGTTTAGCTGATGTTATTGCGGGTGTAGCGAAATGCTTGTGTTTCCAGCTTCAACAGTGCAGTAATATCTAACAAGTAATATCTAAATTTCACAACAATACATACATTTAAAGTGAAGGAATAGAATTAAGAATATATAAATATTTGGACGAGCAATGTCGTTGCGGCATAGACTAAAATTCAGCAAAATAGAATATATACATATGAGATGAGTAATGCAAAATATGTAAACATTAAAGTGACTAGTGTTCCAATTATTAAAGTGACCAGTTATCTCAAGTCTATGTACAGTGGGGAGAACAAGTATTTGATACACTGCCAATTTTGCAGGTTTTCCTACTTACAAAGCATGTAGAGGTCTGTAATTTTTATCATAGGTACACTTCAACTGTGAGAGACGGAATCTAAAACAAAAATCCAGAAAATCACATTGTATGATTTTTAAGGAATTAATTTGCATTTTATTGCATGACATAAGTATTTGATACATCAGAAAAGCAGAACTTAATATTTGGTACAGAAACCTTTGTTTGCAATTACAGAGATCATACGTTTCCTGTAGTTCTTGACCAGGTTTGCGCACACTGCAGCAGGGATTTTGGCCCACTCCTCCATACAGACCTTCTCCAGATCCTTCAGGTTTTGGGGCTGTCGCTGGGCAATACGGACTTTCAGCTCCCTCCAAAGATTTTCTATTGGGTTCAGGTCTGGAGACTGGCTATGCCACTCCAGGACCTTGAGATGCTTCTTACGGAGCCACTCCTTAGTTGCCCTGGCTGTGTGTTTCGGGTCGTTGTCATGCTGGAAGACCCAGCCACGACCCATCTTCAATGCTCTTCCTGAGGAAAGGAGGTTGTTGGCCAAGATCTGGCGATACATGGCCCCATCCATCCTCCCCTCAATACGGTGCAGTCGTCCTGTCCCCTTTGCGGAAAAGCATCCCCAAAGAATGATGTTTCCACCTCCATGCTTCACGGTTGGGATGGTGTTCTTGGAGTTGTACTCATCCTTCTTCTTCCTCCAAACACGGCGAGTGGAGTTTAGACCAAAAAGCTATTTTTTTTGTCTCATCAGACCACATGACCTTCTCCATTCCTCCTCTGGATCATCCAGATGGTCATTGGCAAACTTCAGACGGGCCTGGACATGCGCTGGCTTGAGCAGGGGGACCTTGCGTGCGCTGCAGGATTTTAATCCATGACGGCGTAGTGTGTTAATGGTTTTCTTTGAGACTGTGGTCCCAGCTCTCTTCAGGTCATTGACCAGGTCCTGCCGTGTAGTTCTGGGCTGATCCCTCACCTTCCTCATGATCATTGATACCCCACGAGGTGAGATCTTGCATGGAGCCCCAGACCGAGGGTGATTGACCGTCATCTTGAACTTCTTCCATTTTCTAATAATTGCGCCAACAGTTGTTGCCTTCTCACCAAGCTGCTTGCCTATTGTCCTGTAGCCCATCCCAGCCTTGTGCAGGTCTACAATTTTAGCCCTGATGTCCTTCCACAGCTCTCTGGTCTTGGCCATTGTGGAGAGGTTGGAGTCTGTTTGATTGAGTGTGTGGACATGAATCTTTTATACAGGTAACGAGTTCAAACAGGTGCAGTTAATACAGGTAATGAGTGGAGAACAGGAGGGCTTCTTAAAGAAAAACTAACATGTCTGTGAGAGCCGGAATTCTTACTGGTTAGTAGGTGATCAAATACTTATGTCATGCAATAAAATGCAAATGAATTACTTCAAAATCATACAATGTGATTTTCTGGATTTTTGTTTTAGATTCCGTCTCTCACAGTTGAAGTGTACCTATGATAAAAAAAATGATAGACCTCTACATGCTATGTAAGAAAAACCTGCAAAATCGGCAGTGTATCAAATACTTGTTCTCCCCACTGTATATAGGGAAGCAGCCTCTAAGGTGCTAGTGATGGCTATTTAACAGTCTGATGGCCTTGAGATTGAAGCTGTTTTTCAGTCTCTCGGTTCCAGCTTTGATGCACCTGTACTGATCTCACCTTCTGGATGATAGCGGTGTGAACAGGCAGTGGCTCAGGTGGTTGTTGTCCTTGATGATCTTTGTAGGTGTCCTGGAGGGCAGGTAGTTTGCCCCTGGTGATTCGTTGTGCAGACCACAAAACCCTCTGGAGTGCCCTGCGGTTTCGAGTGGTGCCATTGCAGTACCAGGTGGTAATACAGCCCGACAGGATGCTCTCAATTGTGCATCTGTAAAAGTTTGTGAGGGTTTTAGGTGCCAAGCCAAAGTTCTTCAGCCTCCTGAGGTTGAAGAGGCTGTTGCGCCTTCTTCACCACACTGTGTGTGGGTGGACAATTTCAGTTTGTCAGTGATGTGTACGCCAAGGAACTTGAAGCTATCCACCTTCTCCACTGCGGTCCCGTCGATGTGGATAGTGGGGTGCTCCCTCTGCTGTTTCCTTAAGTCCACGATCAGCTCCTTTGTTTTGTTGACGTTGAGTGAGAGGTTATTTTCCTGGCACCACACTCCCAGGGCCCTCACCTCCTCCCTGTAGGCTGTCTCGTCATTGTTGCTAATAAGGCCTACTACTGTTGTGTCGTCTGCAAACTTGATGATTGAGTTGGAGGCATGCGTGGCCACGCAGTCATGGGTGAACAGGGAGTACAGGAGTGGGCTGAGCATGCACCCTTGTGGGGCCCCTGTGTTGAGGATCAGCGAAGTGGAGGTGTTGTTTCCTACCTTTACCACCTGGGGGCAGCCCATCAGGAAGTCCAGGACCCAGTTGCACAGGGTGGGGTTCAGAACCAGGGCCCCAAGCTTAATGATGAGTTTGGAGGGAACTATGGTGTTAAAGGCTGAGTTATAGTCAATGAACAGCATTCTTACATAGGTATTCCTCTTGTCCAGATGGGCAAGGGCAGTGTGATGGCATCGTCTGTGGATCTATTGGGCCTGTAAGCAAATTGAAGTGTGTCTCGGCTGTCAGGTAAGATAGAGGTGATATGATCCTTGACTAGTCTCTCAAAGCACTGTCATGATGACAGAAGTGAGTGCTACGGGGCGATAGTCATTTAGTTCAGTTACCTATTCTTTCTTGGGTACAGGAACAATGGTGGACATCTTGAAGAACGATCTGGTCTTAATGGCCATATACTCTTATAATCCCCACCCAGCACAGCCAGAAGAAGACTGGCCACCCCTCAGAGCCTGGATCCTCTTTAGGTTTCTGCTTTTCTAGGGAGTTTTTCCTAGCCACTGTGTCTCTACATCTACATTGCTTGCTGTTTGGAGTTTTAGGCTGGGTTTCTGTATAAGCACTTTGTGACATCTGCTGATGTAAAAAGGTTTTTATAAATACATTTGATTTACATGAGTACAATATGCTCTAATAACTTTTCTGCAACGTTATGCCAATGTTCATGACATTACCTCATGATAACAAGGCTGATGGAATGTTGCCAACTGTAATTTAGTATCAGATTGCGTATGATGGACTGGAACTCCCCTGCTACTACGTCCAAACGCATGACAATAATGCAATGATCTATTTTCTACTCCAGGTTATGAGGATGGATTATGGTCGCTCTGTTATAATGTAAACTATAAACTAGAGCCAATAAGTTGACTCCTCACTGAAATGGTCAAGGACACAACTAAACACACATGAATCATGTATGATGCGTTGTGCAATCCTAAACACATGCACATAAGGGGTAAACACAAAGACTAGGATTTACTGTCAAACCCATTGACAGCCCTTACTTATTAAGCTTGCCTGAAAACCCAACATTGAATTGCATTGAATTCTACATCAGGCAGAAATGAGCATTTGAATCAGGAAACTTTCTTCTCGGGACATCGCATGCTTCGGGTGATAGAAATCTGAATGCACTACCAGGGCTTTGAAAAGTTGATGGAATAATAGTTTCCTGTGGATATTGTCTCACATTACTACCGCCAAAAGGCCCAACCACATGAACAACCGGTAAAGTAAATTAAAATATACTTGTATTCAACATTCTGGCATGTAGAGGTCGTGAGAGGAAACTTTCCTGATTCAAATGCTCATTTCTTCCCGACGTAGAATTCAACGCAATTCAACTTCGGGTTTCCAGGCAATTACTAAGATAAATCCATTGATCTGTCAGTAGGTTAATTGCTGCAGTGCGCAGTCATGCATGGCCCAGCCCATCTATACTGAACAAAAATATAAACAAAGTGTTGGTCCCATGTTTCATGAGCTGAATTAAAAGATACCAGACATTTTCCATTTGTGCACACATTTCTTTATGTCCCTGTTAGTGAGCATTTCTCATTTGCCAAGATAATCCATGCACCTGACAGGTGTGACATATCAAGAAGATGATTAAACAGCATGATCATTACACACCTTGTGCTGTGGACAATAAAGGGCAGTCATGCGGTGGGGTTGTGTATTGGGCTGGTATACGCTACAGACAACGAACATAATTGCTTTTTATCTATGGCAATTTGAATGATCCGTTTTAAAGGATACACAGGTGCATATCTGTATTCCCAGTCATGTGAAATTCATAGATTAGGGCCTAATTAATTAATAAAAATTTACTGATTTCCTCATATGAACTGTAACTCAGTAAAATATTTTATATTCGTGCATGTTACGTTTCTATTTTTCTTCAGTATAAAATACTGGAGTTAATAGCGTGACTGCTCGTTGTATGACAGCCTACCATAGAAACTTTGTCCATGATTGGCTGCGGTGAGTGTGACACCGAAAAGGGAATAGTACGGTTCTGGGAAATAATATGGGAATTTCCACGACATCTTCCGGACAAAATTCAAAGGAAAGGGCAGCGTGCTGTTCCGTCATTGTTTGACATAAACATACAGACCGGGGGCATTTATAGTAGTAGCCTTGTTGGAGCATTATGGCCATACTATCTATAATGGCCCACATTTCGTTGCCTACGCACAATACTGAACATCTGTCCCAGCCAAAGCTGATTCTCCGCATCGAGAAAAGCTTAGTCGTGCGCTAGACACGGCATGTCCATAAAATTCTCCATCATTGTCATGTTCATGTGTCTGGAATTGAAACTTCTTAATTCAAACAAACTCCACACATCAAGTTATCGCTTACACAGAATACAAAACCCTTCCGTCTCCAATAGACTACCTGAATTCCAAAAATCCATGCATTTTGTCGGGACTGCTGGGCGCAGGAGCGGAAGAGATTCAGAAGAATTATACGGCATTGTCTATTCTTACCTGCTTCCACCGTATCTGATAAGTCGTAGTTAGATGCTGTCCTGGGGTATTCTTTGAGTTTCCTGGCGCTGAGGTTCAAAAACCCGGAGTTCGCTCCTTCTTCCAACGCTCTTTCCAAACCGCGGTTGGGAGGCAGGTTATTGCCACTGATGTTACTTTGTATCGAGGCAGAAGCGAGCTGGGAATGGGGACGAGGGTCTGGTCCCAACGTCGCCATATTAGCCCCTGCTTTATTTAAAAGAAATTCTCTGCAACGACTGTATCCAAGCACAAACTATGGGAGAGACTCCAACGGTTTGCGATTTCCTCTTCGACTGCCTCCGCTCCCACTGCGACTGCGCTATTTACAGTACTACATTGAACTCTAGCCAGACCAACGGCATACTGGTAAATTTGGATTTTGCGACCCCTGCTGACGAAACATAAAACTTCCATAATTTATCTTCAAGACCTACTATGACATGACTATCTGTACCCTAGCCTACCTATGTAGTTCATATGAACTGAGTGATACAGAACAATAACACATCTTAGGGATTCAGTCACAGTGAGTATGGGTTTTGAATGATTGAAAGGCCTGCACAATAACTTTACAGAATTACAATTACAGAAAAACTTTTCATACCATTCATTTCATGTTATATCTTGGATGAGGATTCCTGGAGTTCGTTGAGTCTGATAGAGAGAGAAACAGAGAGAGAGCGAGAGAGAGGGAAACACACACAGAGAGACAGAGAGAGAGAGGCCTCACTGCCAATGAGAGTGCTGAGTCAAACGCTTGAATAACCTGCTTGCATCAGCAGATATACTGATCACCATGGGGGCTACACAATAAACACACATACACACTGACACAAACACACATAAAGTGAGAGAGACAAACAGAGAGGCAGAGATATATGCCTTCAGATACAGAACCGAAAGAAGACAGTGAGTGAGAGTGGTGGAGTGACAGACTCGTCTCTGTTTTGTCATACCTCACTTCTCATCCTGTCATCTTTCAGTCTGGTTACATCTGGAGTTAGTAAAGGCTTCTGGAATTCTATTCCAGACTAATCCTGCTTAAGAGAAATAGCCTATAGTTCTACTATTCCCAATATTCATGACAGTGTGACTATTTATTTTCAGGGCCTGAAAAGCCAGTCCACATCTTCATGTCACTTCCCACTGGGCACACACTGGTTGAATCAACGTTGTTTCCAAGTCATTTCAATGAAATTACGTTGAACCAATGTGGAATAGACATTGAATTGACGTCTGTGCCCAGTGGGTTATTTGTCACTTTCATCCCCTTACTTCATCTTCTATTATTATCAGATAAGTACAATGCAAATAAATGGATACTCCTGATAGTTCCTCTTTTCTGTTCAAGCTGCATTCTGCAGTGACACAGGGTTCGATAGGCTTAAGGCTGATTTCTGCAACATTTTCATGCTGAACAAAGCATTACTTGCCGCTGCAGGGAACCTATCAGGACTACAAAGCAGAATTCACTACTCTTGACCCAAACATTAATAAGGAAGACTATTACATATGGATTAGGTTCAGTCTATTTCTTTGTGCATGAAAACTCAATTCGCACCAGAGATGTGTGAGCTGTTGGAATTAATGTGTATAAGATTTAGTAGGCCTACTTGTCAAGTCAAACATATAATAATGTGTAGTTCTGAGACACTTCTTGGAGTTTGTGCCTTTGACCTTTGATAAAACATTTATTACACAAAGACATAGCTCACTCGCTATTTGAACTTGGAGTTTGGAAATTCAGAGCTTATTTAAAAATAGCTTATTTATCTAAAGTTATCATTCACTTCATCATTTGTTGAGGAACACCCACAGAGAGGCTTCTTGCGTCTGGTTTGAAAAGGGCATTCATTTACCACAGAAATTTCAACGCAACATTAAATACAGGAAGTAAAGATATCCTCCAACCCACTCCTTGCTCAACAAGTTGACCGTTTTACAGCTGTGTTATTTCAGATGTCATACGACAAAAAGACTCAGGTTCAACCATGTCCTTCATTTTGGAATCATACAAAATGGTGAGTACTTTATAGTTTGACAGAGTATGAAATAGTTTCAGAGATTCTAAAGGGGATCACATCTGTGATTGTTCTGATGGTTTCAATACTACTTGTAGGTGTATCTTAACTTCAGTATAAATATAGGTTTGATGTCCCCATTGATATATTGTTCATTTGTAATATTCTAATGACAGTAAAAAAAATCTAAATATCCAAGTGATTATTATTAGAATAATTCTGTATAATTTCAGAAGCTCTACAAAGTCAATGTCCTTCATGTACATCCGTCAGTCAAACAGTGAGCTCTGACCTGCACTTGATTGTCCAACTCTAATATGGACTCACAGGATATCAAAAAGGTTGGTGTTCATGTGGAAATATCCCCCTTCACAATAGAGATATGGTTGTAATATTAATATATTTTACAACTTTTTATTGTATCTGCCTTAATGGGAAAGTGTCATATGAAGTCAAATCATCTGTCAAATGAACTTGTAATGTTGGAGATGAGAATATATTCTGTGAATACTAACTCAAACAATGCCACCATGCAAGTCTTATACATTTCAAGTTGGTCTGAATATATATTTTCTGCTGGTAGTTTCCATTCAGGAAGTATAACAAGAGCAGTTGTCTTGAAGGAAATTGAGGTATAATTGCGTTCATAAAAAATCTCTCTCTCTCTGTGTGAAGGTGGTCAGTCGAGGCACTGCCTCTCCTCTACGGAAGTCAAACTATGTGAGCTGGTATGTGGACACTGTCCCCGCATCCCCCTATCTAAGTCCACCACACGGACACTGCACCGACACAGAAAGCAGCGGGGAAGAAAAGAGCACAGAGCAGTCCTCTCATGATGATGATGATGATGAAGGACACTTTAAGAGTAATGAAGCACCAGGGAGTTACTCAAACAGGGAGGACCCCTCTCTGCTGACCCCAGGTGATGACCAATATCACCTGCCCAGAAGTAGCCCCGTTATCTCCCGCAGGAGGAAGTCCTTAACATGGCATGGAGATACAGGGCTGTCTCTGTCTGCATTGCCCCCTACTACTGTGGCCCCTCTGGGTCTTAGTAGTGACCCCCCATCAACATCTGACCGATATCATCTTCATCTTACTGAGCCCCCACTGGCAGCAGAGAGGTCAACTGGTACTGTAAAGGCAGAGTCTACCCCCTGTCCCTGTCCTGCTATATCTCAGTCAGATAAGCCACGCTGTGTCTCCATCTCTGCCAACCTGAACCGCCTGCTTACCAGCGGGCTCCATCTGCCCTTCAGGGGCTCCCAGGGGCCAGGGCTGGACCAGGAGGAGGGTCCCCGACTACGCTCCACCTCTGATGCCCATCCACAATTAGGTAACCTTTTCAGCTGTCCTGATATGGTAGACTTTACAGGTCTTTACAGGTGCAGAGGGAAAATAAGAAAGTGAGAACTCAAGGTTCCTTATGTCTAGTTCACTGATTGATATGTTTTTTCATTGTGCTTTGACATTAAAGTGCCTATTAAGGATAAAAGATCAAGTGATATTACACACTGCTCTGCAGACATTATCAAGACTGGCTGTGACCTGGACAAGGTAAAGTACCCTCTCTGAAACATATTTGATTATTTATATTTGCTTATTTATATTTTGTTTATTTTTGAAGCATCTACAGTGCCCTCGGAAAGTATTCAGACCCCTTGACTTTTTCCACATTTTGTTAAATTACAGCCTTGTTCCAAAATGGATAACATCTTTTTTTCCCTCAGCAATCTACACACAATACCCCAAAATGACAACACGAAAACCGTTTTTTCGAAATTTTTGCTAATTTATTGAAAATAAAAACAGAAATACCTTATTTACATAAGTATTCAGACCCTTTGCTATGAGACTCGAAATTGAGCTCAGGTGCATCCTGTTTCCATTGATCATCCTTGAGATGTTTCTACAACTTGATTGGAGTCCACCTGTGGTAAATTCAATTGATTGGACATGATTTGGAAAGGCACACACCTGTCTATATGAGGTCCCACAGTTGACAATGTATGTCAGAGCAAAAACTAAACCGTGAGGTTGAAGAATTGTCCGTAGAGCTCTGAGAGAGGATTGTGTCGAGGCACAGATCTGGGGAAGGGTACCAAAACATTTCTGGAACATTGAAGGTCCCCAAGAACACATTGACCTCCATCATTCTTAAATTGAATAAGTTTGGAACCACCAAAACTCTTCTTAGAGCTGGGCACCTGGCCAAACTGAGCAATCGGGGGAGAAGGATGGTCACTTTGACAGAGCTCTAAAGTTCCTCTGTGGAGATGTGAGAACATTCCAGAAGGACAACTAACTCTGCAGCACTCCACAATCAGGCCTTTATTGTAGAGTGGCCAGATGGAAGTCACTCCTCAGTAAAAGGCACATGACAGCCTGCTTGGAGTTTGCCAAAAGGCAGCTAAAGTCTCTCAGACCATGAGAAACAAGATTATATGGTCTGATGAAACAAAGATTGAACTGTTTGGACTGAATGCCAAGCGTCACATCTGGAGGAAACCTGGCACCATCCCTATGGTGAAGCATGGTGGTGGCAGCATCATGCTGTGGGGATGTTTTTCCGCGGCCGGGACTGGGAGACTATTCAGGATCGAGGCAAAGATGAATGGAACAAAGTAAAGAGAGATCCTTGATGAAAACCTGCTCCAGAGCGCTCAGGACCTCAGACTGGGACGAAGGTTCACCTTCCAACAAGACAACAACCTGAGCACACAGCCAAGACAATGCAGGAGTGGCTTCGGGATAAGTCTCTGAATGTCCTTGAGTGACCCAGCCAGAGCCCGGACTTGAACCCGATCGAACATCTCTGGAGAGACCTGAAAATGGCTGTGCAGCAATGCTCCTCATCTAACCTGACAGAGTTTGAGAGGATCTGCAGAGAAGAATGGGAGAAACTCCCCAAATACAGGTGTGCCAAGCTTGTAGCATCATACCCAAGAAGACTCAAGGCTGAAATCGCTGCCGAAGGTGCTTCAACAAAGTACTGAGTAAAGGGTCTGAATACTTATGTAAATGTATTCAGACCCATCCTTAGAATAAGGCTGTAACATAACAAAATGTGGAAAAGGTCAAGGGGTCTGAATACTTTCCAAATGTACAATATGAACTCTGACATTATGCTTTATGCCTGGTGTGTAGGAGAATGCTCATTTCATAGTGGTAGACATGGTGCTGGAGGCCTTGGAGGGGGTGAAGTGGGCTGTGAGTCTGAGTCAGAAGAGCTGTGGGGCTATGGGGAACCATACAGAGGCCTCAGAGGACTCAGGGGCCCAAATCTGCATCCACCCCTCAAAGACACACTCTCTTGTTTCCACTGACAGCGGATATGAAGGTAGGGAGCAAGAGGATGTAGTAATGGAAGAGGGCTTTAAAATAGTAATGAATTGTCATGAAATTGTCATTAACATTTTGAATGCTTTTTTCTCATCTTGAATGCTTTCCTTTCATTGCCAACCAATGTTCTTGGTGTGTAGAGAATTTATATAAACACAACCAACCCACCCGGTCATATCAGATGCGTGGTCATAGAGGATTTAGATATACAGCCATTTAGGGGTGTGGGAGACAAGGTCCTGACAGAGAAGGATGTGTCAGTGGGACCATGTGAGAGAAGAGTGTTCTCTGAGTTAATGTTTTTCATATCACCTCTGTTTGCATTGTAGGTTGCGGCACAAACAATAGACCAATAACCAGAGGCGCTAATATGTCCTTTAAAAGGTAGAAACAAACAAACAGCTACAACCATCACACCTCTGATTAACTGTCATAGTATTCATCATAGTCTTCATACAACAGCCTACAAAATCATTCCTATTCATCTTGAGTCTTGTTCTTACCCCCATTATGTCCATACTCAGTTCCCTGGGTTTTCCCATAATGCGCTGCTCTGCTGAGGGCCTAGCCCAGCAGCTGGTGTGTGACTTCAGGAAGCAGTGGTTTCCCACACAGGAGCTGAAACGTGGCCGTCAGAGCATCAGAACCTCGCTGCAGGAAGTGAGAATCCCTGTGGTTACAAAATGTGCCCCTGCAGTCAAACACACAAATACAAAAGCACATTTTAACAGGCATACTTTTTGTTGACAGTTCTATTCCGGCTAACTGGAAAATTGCAAAAGAGTAGATTTGTGAAATATCGTCACTGACACGAGGAATGACTGTGAGATGGAAATGACTTCAATAGGATGTTTACACCAGACAGGAAGAGTGTTTACCAATCAATGTAGCAATTTGACTGATTGTCCTACTCAATCCCCAGCTTCCTGGTGGGGTTTGTATGGTGAGTGATGTCCGTCTTAGTCTGAGTGAGGAGATCAGACAGAGAACCAGGATGAGGGGAACTCTGAACTGGGCCCCGCCCCGGTTCCAGATCATCTTCAGCGTCCACCCCACCCAGAGGTCAGTATAGTGTCACACTGACTTCACTGATGATGACTATTCCTACAGGGGATGGGCGTGTGCAAAAGTTTAACATTATTCTCATTGTGTCATGGTATTACTCCCTTTCACTCTCTGTACAATACATTTGTTCTCTTCATTTGTATGTGAATCAATCTGCAATAAAAAGCAATAATTCTGTCTCCTGCCCAGGCGCAGTGAGGTTGTTGCCTCCCAGCACTTCCTCTGTGCAGGCTGTGGAACTGAAATAGAACCCAGTAAGTACTACTCTAGTCCAGGGAGCTGGACACTCTGGGTGATCCACCTGGAGCCACAGCAAGCCCTTTAATGTCAAAACTGAGGCAGAGCTCTGTACATATTTCCTTTGCTGTGTGGCGCTCTGAGTTTTCATGTTTCTGGGTGGTTGTGGAGGAATTCTCTGACGTGTGTGACTGGATGATTTACGGAGCTCACCTGCTGTATATTACCTGTGAGAGGAACACACACACTTCATACAGTCTCACTCTTTCTCTCTCTCACACACACACACACACACACACACACACACACACACACACACACACACACACACACACACACACACACACACACACACACACACACACACACACACACACACACACACACACACACACACACACACTGCAGGGCTTTCACTGACAGAGGCCTGCTGGTCTGCTAGGAGATTATGTTGTTGTTATGGTTGAAGATCCAAGTTTAACTGTAGCCTTTTTACTCCACCTCGTGAATTAATTTCTGAACTAAACAAAAATCATACAGTGTTGCAGTTATCAAAGCCTTAGTATGATCTATCCTGTTGCTTTCTACATTCTACATTATATGAATATCAGTCCATCTAGATAGCATTGCTCTCATACCTCAGGATACATCAAGAAGCTGCGCTACTGTGAATACCTGAGCAAGTACTTCTGTGACTGTTGCCATGGCGGTGCTGAGTCTGTGATCCCAGGCCGGGTGCTGACCCAGTGGGACTTTGGAAGGTACCCAGTCAGTGATTTTTCCAAGCAGCTGCTGGACTCTGTGTGGCACCAGCCTCTCTTCGACCTGCCCTGTGTTGGCAAGACCCTTTACAGCAGGGTGAGAGAACTGGACAGGTTCAGGGTAAGTAGACTCCTATAGGAGCTAAGGTGCTGTATACATGGTTTCAACTAGTCTGGGGTCAGTTCTTATTATTGTGCTTGAGTGCGGTGTGACTGTCGACTGAGAATATAAACTGGGCAGGTCAGTGGTTTAGGTTCAAGCTAATAGCTGCAGGTTTATAGACAATGAGAGATATGGTCTGGGATCAGTTTTACAGCAGTGGTGAATCCTCTTCTTCAGCAGTGTCTGGGGTGCTCATGTCTGTACGAAGAGGAAACTCAGAATAGGGATCTCGGAGTCACTGGGAGAATGTGGATTAGTCTGTGTCTTTGATTAGTTCTCTAATGTTCAGTGGTGACATGCAGGGAATGTTGCCAAGGCAAATCCTCACACACATATTGATTACATTAACACTCTTTTCCCCTCCCTAGGACCTGCAGGAGCAACTACTAGGCATTAAGAGACTGCTGAAAGCATGCAGATTATCTGAGGGGTAAAGACATCCACCTAATGATTCTCCCTTCACCACTCTCTCTCACACTCTACTTTCTCATGCCAACCTCTCCACCACACATGTCACTTTTCGCCTTATTTAGAGATAAACTGCATCAATCTGTTGGCTGTTGGTTGCAGACAGCAACCTTCCAAGTATTAATCAATTGAGCCATAACTCGCTGTACAGATGAAGTTAAGAACGTTTTTATCTGGACAGATAAAAGGTTATGATCTAGCCTGGGTATTGATTTAGATTTATTATGAATAAATCTAACCCCCCCCCCCCCTTGTGCTGTTGTTATTATGCTCAGGGTCCTGAAGGAGTTTGAGCAGCTTCCTGATCACCTGACACAAGAGCCACACCTGTTCTCCATGGATGACCTCCTGAGGGTTAAACGGGGTCAGCTGGTGCCGCTGGCCAGGGCTGTGCTCCGGGTGGCCATCACCCATGTGGAGAACTGTCAGGTATATCCACCAGTTGCAAAATCACAGATGGACAAATAAAGTTATATTCTAATATCTTGACTTCACCTATAACCTCAGTAGTTATGCAGTGTTCAATTGTTGAGACTAAGATCTGTTGCGTTTTACCCCAGGTCTGCCTGGCTAGAGGCTTCATCTGTGAGTTCTGCAAGCAGAAGGATGTGTTATTTCCCTTCCAGAGTGAGACCTGCACACGCTGTCAAGGCAAGTGTTTTTCTGATATGACAGAGACAACCCGCTTTTCACCTTGACTTTTTTTTTTTTTATCCATATAAATCTGATAACGATGCATCTCTCTCGTTTTAGTGTGCAAGGCCTGTTTCCACAAAGACTGCTTCAGAGATGAGGAGTGCCCTAAATGTGCACGGATCCTATGTCGAAAAAAGCAGATGAACACGACCTGCCTCTAGAGTACATGTTGGAAGTGTGGGAAAATATCCTCACATTGTTACATGTGTTTGTCTTTTGAATCTGAATACAGAGTATTCCAAATAATAAAATGCTGTGCATTAAAATGTAACAGTATAATGTATATTTGAATTGACTAAGCATGTCACATGAAAGGAGCAGGTACTGAGTCAGGTACGGACCCTCCCCATTTTACCAAGAAGAGAAGATGCTGCTTAGACCGAATATTAGAATGGGTTTTATGAATCTGAGTGGTATTGTGTTTATCTATCATTTTCGGAATTACAGTACTGTACCTTCTGCTCAGTATTACAACAAAAAATGTGGAACATAGCGACATCTGTTGGACATTTGAGTGAATCACCTCACATTCTAATGGCCATAAAACAATGCCATGCACTGATGTCAGAGTGATATAATTTCTACCTCTATTCACTCATTATGCCGTATCCCAGGACTGTAACATTTGTATTGGGTGAAATAGCTTAAAGCAGTCTGCTGAATAACCCCAGTTGACATGCCCTGATATCAAGCTTTGAAATATCATCCACTTTACAATTGACATTGTCTTGTAACTATCACAATAAGACATGTCACCTACTGTATATTGAAGGATGAAAGGTCCAAAAGTATTGTCAGAAGTGGGATTCGAACCCACGCCTCCATGCAGAGACCAGAATGCTCCTTTCCAGGAAGGATTTTCACCTTGAGTCTGGCGCCTTAGACCGCTCGGCCATCCTGACAACTCTGAGAAGTGAGAGAAAACAGAGCATCTATTCATTCAACGATCAGTGATTATCGAGATAATTTCTTAAAGTTAATAATTTTCATGATAGCTACAGTATATTTTCACAGCCAAAATACGTGAACATTACGATATCGCTAGCTAACCATTTCCTTTTTGTTAGCAAATCTAGCTAGCTAGTTAGCATTTTGTTTGGAAATAGCTACCGTTAGCTAGATAACGTACTACTAGTGATATTGCAAACATACATATAACATATACACTGGAAATTAAGAAATAATATATTATAATAACTTAAGTTGTAGAATAACATTTTATTTGGTATGATGTATGCATTGTCAGTGGTTGAGCTTAGTTTAAAATCAATATTATTCAAGATATGTCACTTCATCGCCTTAGCTCTTAAGGGTTGATAAATTGTCGTTGGTTGCTGTTTTTAACTTTTTTTGTCCCCGAAAAAAAAGTATTGTCAGAAGTGGGATTTGAACCCACGCCTCCATTCGGAGACCAGAAACCCCATTACTATGGAAGGTTGAACCTTGAGTCTGGCGCCTTAGACCACTCGGCCATCCTGACAACTGAACTTTTAAGAGAGCAATATTAGTTATAAACATAAATATAGCAGCAGCCATTTTAGATCTTAGGTAATAATTAGATTTGTTCGGGTTCTAGGTTCGCTACACAGTTTACTGTTCATTAAACACGTACCAA
This sequence comes from Salvelinus alpinus, assembly GCF_045679555.1. NCBI lineage: Eukaryota > Metazoa > Chordata > Actinopteri > Salmoniformes > Salmonidae > Salvelinus > Salvelinus alpinus. The sequence goes on along the minus strand of NC_092105.1, from coordinate 26,442,789 downwards.
TATTTACACATTTGTTATTTTAGCTGTATTTAACTAAAGACAGAGGTTTGCGTTACCCCATGTGACTGTGTTTTCCCCACCCGCATTGGACGACGTAACGAGTCATTCTTATGAAACGTAAAAAGAGGCGTGTTTTGTCTAGTGTTGTTATGCAACGTTACAGTAGCTATATAACTCTACTTAAAATAATTATCCAGCTAACTAGCTAGCTATCTAAAGATGTCGTTTTACAGAAGTGCCGTTTGGTTCGTTAAAGGACTTCAAGAATACACAAAGTGAGTATCGGTTTTTGCTTGCTAGTGTTGCACAAAAATAGAAGGTTGGAATTTTAGAGGTTTGAGTGGCTAACAGGCACACATGCCTTCAAAGTACATATTGATGTTACGAAAGAATCCATGTATTTGTTAGTTAGTAGTCATACAATTACTATGCTGACAACCTCAATATAACTGCCTTTACTTTGCCTTTTTAAACATGTGTTTGCTTTATTTTATCTCAGTTCCTTAATCACCATTAATCTTATGTTGAGATTTTTATTTTGTTCAACAGAAGCGGATATGAAGCAGCAGCTAAGCAGTTTAATACTGGGGACCTGGACGTGAACCTGAGTGGCAGGTCTTTTGTAATCACTGGGGCCAACAGCGGCATTGGAAAAGCTACAGCCCATGAAATAGCCAAAAGAGGTAAGGCAAAGGCAATGCCCTATGAGTGTTTAAAACAACAATGAATATGGTTTTCACTAATCTGTAATATAACTGTTGCCCATTGTTTGTACACATTTTTAGATTCCATTACAGTGAGTGAAAGGCTAGTTGATGATTAACAGTAGATTTATGAGTGAGTGCTAGTAGGTGTGCCAGATGGCAACTAACCTCAAGGTGAGGTCTCAGAGGTTTATATAGAGACTCACAGACCAATCATGAGGACAATATGGTGTTCAACTCCTCAGGTGGCTGATCATTAGTTGTGAGAAGGGGTTCTTTGAGGTCACTATAGTTTACCCAGTGTTTGATATAGGGTTGTGGTTTTATTGCAGGAGGGATTGTCCACCTGGTGTGTCGTAACAAGGAACGGGCACAGGAGGCGAAAGAGGAGATAGTGGAACATAGTAAAAACCAGGTAACGAGGACTGAATGACACAAAGAAAGAATCAGTACAGAAAGAAACCCCACACACGTTTATTCATGCCCAGCAACTGTCTGGTGAGGGATGAAGAGCAAGCCATTGAGTAAATTGTGAACAGCTTTGTTCATGGGGTCACAATGTGGCATATTCATGGAGTCATCATGAGTTAGGTGCTGCACAGATTAGCTAGGCTAATCTAACAATGATAAGGATCTTTTATGCTCAGTTGGGTGGAAGTTGAGGTGATTTACAGATGAGATGATCTGATTCCTGCCTTGCTTAGACTGATTAATGTGGCCAAGCACTTAGTCAAACAGAAACAGAGGATGGTTTGATAATTCCTGCACAGTCATGTCTGGGGGTTGTTACGCCTCTGGTTTGGTAGAAAAGTAACACTGCTGTGTCTATACTCAAGTCCCCGGCTCACACTCCCAAAATTCCATGTTTGGCTTCTTTGTGAGCAAATTTGAATACTGTAATCAATCTTTCCAACTGCCAGCGTAATAGTTCAGAATCAGACTTAATGTGGTTCTGTTTATTTTTCTTTGACATTTTCTTTGTCTCTGCAGAATGTCCATGTTCACATCGTTGACATGTCTAGTGCAAGACAAGTGTGGGAGTTTGCAGAGAGCTTCTCAAAAAGCAACAGCATTCATGTACTGGTAAGGTATCTGTTAGGTGGGTGAATCATCTCCAAGCCCCACACATGGGTTAGTCCATTGAATAGATTAAAGGGTTGATGGGCTGCTAGTTTGAATAGGATGATATATGAATGATTCAATATGAGCGATTGGGTATGATTCAACATGAGTGATTAGATTCATTGAATTAATTCAATACAAGTGTATTAATTATGATTCTTTATCCCCCAGATCAACAATGCAGGGTGTATGGTAAACCAGAAAGAGCTGACAGAGGAAGGTGTAGAGAAGAACTTTGCTACTAACACTCTCGGTAAGTAAGATCAACCCAAGGGCAGTAGTCACGTCTCATTGGAAACAATGCACACCACTTACTTATATAGGTTGATATGTTTTCTCACAATGTTCTTCCTCATCATTACTGTTCACTTGGTTAGGTACCTTCATCCTAACCACAGCATTGATACCAGCCCTGAAACAGGCACAGGACCCACGAGTGGTGAGTAATGTCCTCCATTAGTTCTGTTTGTGTTTGTATTAATGTCTAATTGACCAGCAGAGGGCCTAGTGTGTCTGAACAAATGCATCAAAGGAATCTATTACATATTACAAAAACAACAAAAGGACATGTTCCATCTGTCTAGCAGTCTAACAGCCCATATCGTCATGATGATAATCACCCCTCTCCTCCAGATCACAGTGTCTTCAGGGGGCATGCTGGTCCAGAAGATGAATGTAGACGACCTGCAGTCTGAGAAGGGGACGTTCGACGGCACTATGGCCTACGCTCAGAATAAAGTTAGGACATGGTGCATCTCTACTTACCCCTGAGCAAATGCATTATCTAGCCTATGACTGCAAAATAAAACTGTAAAAAATGATGTTACAGTTCTGTTATATTCTCTGTGAAAGTGATGTGCTGTGTGTTGTGGTGACAGAGACAACAGGTGATACTGACCGAGAGATGGGCGTCCCAGCATAAAGAGATCCACTTCTCATCAATGCACCCTGGCTGGGCTGATACTCCAGGTACTAACACTTATCTTAAGTAAGAAATCTAGACAAATATTCATCAGTACAAGCCTCCATGCATTTCTAAATGATTGTTCTGTGTTGAAAAAAACTCCCTGCATCTGTGTTGACTTGCTAATGTATCTGTGTCTCTGTGTTCCCTGTAGCTGTCCAGTTGTCCATGCCTGACTTCCATGCTAAGATGAAGAACAAGCTGCGTACGGAGTCCATGGGGGCCGACACGGTGGTGTGGCTGGCCATCTCAGCAGTGGCCTCCAACCAGCCAAGTGGACTCTTCTTCCAGGGTGAGACACAGGGATGGAGAGGGTTGAGGGTGGAACAGGAAGGGGAGGGGGTATTTTTGCTTAGAAATGGCTCCTTGATAGATAGCTGTTCAGATACCGTCCTGCTATCTCTTACATCTACTCCTCTATTTCCTTTCCCATAATGCCCCAGACCGAATGGCGGTGCCCACACACCTTCCGCTGGCTTTATCCAGGTCCTCTCCGGCCGATGAGGAGAAGCTGCAGGCAATACTGGAGCAGCTCGCACACAAGTTCAAACCTTGACCTCTCCTACAGCCGTCAAAAGGTTATGAACAGACAGACCCTCCAGCCCACGTGTCCGTTGACAAACACTCCTCATTATAGATATGCACTGTATAAAGCGGACATAGCGGTAATATTTTTACAACCATTTTCTATTTATGATGATGATGATGATCTGTAAATGGATTGCTTGCTATTGCTATGATCAAAGTGTAGCCACACAGAACATTTTAATGGCTCATGTTTGGGGTAGAGGCCTTCACTGGTCGTTCTGAAATGGACCTGCGGCTTTCCCATCCAGACCTGATATGCATAAATTTCTCCCAAAAATAATAGAGGCCCGTTCCCGAAAGGACCCGTGGACAACTAGACCCGTTCCGTATAGACCTAGTCCGATCCAGACCCGGTCCGTTCCGAGTAAGACAAGCAGCAGAAAAGTCAATTTTAAGATACTTTATTAGCCGGAGCTGATAGAAAGGGGAGGTAGAGAGAGGTTACGCTCTAGCAGGGGCCGTGCTGTGTGTGTGAGCGAGTGACATGAGGAGGAAGGAGAGAAACCGCAACCAACCAGTTGTATTAGTACTGTACAAAGTTAGAGGTGCGCTATTTGATAGATTTCCCTGCTCCCCCTACCTCGGGCTTCCAGTGGGGATACCTGAGTCAACCTACCCCCGCCCCTTCCCCATCTTGTACTTCTGAGTGTGAAACCTTCCCAGGCAGTTGCCTGCCTAGCTCACAAACTAGAATCAGGGCGCCCACTCCCACACGGTGACATGATATCATTGACGTGACGTGCAAATGAGTGATAGAAAACCGATTGCGCAAATGTCACCATTCGGACTATTATTATTAAAATTAAATTGTGCGGCCGCCCCCGCAAGATGCTGGCCATATCGCCTATGCCTAAATCCGCCACTGAACACATGGTTTCCAGGTGTTTGATGCCATCCCATGCTCTGTTCCAGCCATTATTATGAACCGTTCTCCCCTAAGCAGCCTCCACTGCTCCATTCAGAATATAAAGTAGCAGCCTACCTGTGGGCTCTTTGTCGTTGTAGCCTATCCTTCTCCTTTTAACTTAATTCCACTTTAATTCAATCTTCTATTGATTAGATATCTCCTAACTTTTGCCCCACACGGAGGCTCTATGACTGTAGCCTATTGCCGCTTTGATTACTTATGATTGGCCAACAACAAGCTACACGCGCCACTCTCGTGAAGAGCAGCTGCATAAATTATACCATTTCTCTCTACTGCAGCAGTCGCGTTCAGATCTCTATGGGTCATTCTGGACAAGTCAGTTAACATTACACATACCCGAGACCAGTGACAGTCAGATCCAACCCAGACCCGTGACATTATTTAGAATTCTGGATCTGGACCCGTTCGGGTCCTGGATCGGGTATCAGGAATTCGGGTACAGGGGGATCTGTGAAGAACTCTAGTTTGGTGTCATCTGATGCTTCATAACTTTTTACACCATACTACTTCCCTCTAAAATTCTTCTACAAAGCCTTCTCCATTAGCTTGAATCTTGCATACTACGTACAGTTCAGTACTAATACAGTACATAGTGATTACGTCAGAACTTCTATGGAAACTGGACCTTCCGTTTCAGAATGTGCTCTAGCCAGGCTTAGGTTGATGGATGAATAAATCATGTTTTACTCAGATTTAGCAGTGTATACTGTCCACAGCATTTTTACAAAATCAAATTTTATTGGTCATATACACAAAGGTTTTCATCAGGGTTTAACAAGGGCTAAAGGTGCTTCTGGCTGTTGTCAGCAGTAATAGTGTCATTACTGTTTTGTATTCTGTTATTATTAGTTTACTGTACAACCAGAACAAACAGTCAGTCTTTATATTTGACTTGTCCAGAGAATCGTTGAGATACTGTTCTTAAAGCTACATGTTGTTTGTCTTGTTTTACACAGTTTAGTACTTTGACATACTTTCTTTAAAATTATTTTATCCTTGTTAATCAAACCAGGACCTGTGAGCAGAAATGTGTTTTATTAAGAGCACAAATAAAGCCAAGGCTATTATTACACTTTTTATTAACATACCACTGTACACACTCTAGTGTAGAATGTCCGGTGCATTAAAAACAGTTAATCAACTTCAAGTAAATAATAAAAGGCACCAATAAATATTTCAATCTTATATTTTCAGCATGCCTTCTAAAAGCTTGATTTGTGTCATGATTTGTCATGCAAATTACTTATAAAACATAGGTGTATATATTTTTTTGTGGGGGGGTTCTTTAAGCTAACATGAAATTAAACCTTAAATGTAGTGCTTAATTTAAAGTAAGTCAATCATTAACTTCAATAAATGTTGATTAAATCAATCTCAAGAACCTTCATCAGAACAACTTTGACAGCCAATTTAAGGCCATTCCTCCTACTTTGGGAATTATTCCCTGGAGAACCAACATAGCGCCATCCAGAGCCTTGCTCATAAATGAAGGCCTATTCTCTTCCTCTTGTGCATTTGCTTCCTTAAGAGCATCTATCTCTCTTTGCATTTGTGCTCTGTCATCAAACCCTTGCTGGAAAGGGTCATTCTGCTCCTGAAATGACAAACACAATGTCACAAAAACACTATATATACAGTAAATCACATACACACCACAAACAGTATACGCCTGACAAATACAGTGTACACATCACAGACAGACACAGTTGATCTTACTTCTATAGTTTTACATTTACATTTACATTTAAGTCATTTAGCAGACGCTCTTATCCAGAGCGACTTACAAATTGGTGCATTCACCTTATGATATCCAGTGGAACAACCACTTTACAATAGTGCATCTAACTCTTTTAAGGGGGGGGGGGTTAGAAGGATTACTTTATCCTATCCTAGGTATTCCTTAAAGAGGTGGGGTTTCAGGTGTCTCCGGAAGGTGGTGATTGACTCCGCTGACCTGGCGTCGTGAGGGAGTTTGTTCCACCATTGGGGTGCCAGAGCAGCGAACAGTTTTGACTGGGCTGAGCGGGAATTAAAGTTTTAAAGTGTTCTAAAAGTTTTTACCTTGAGTCTGGCCTGCAGAACTCTGTCATGCTATGCTATGGCATTTCTACCTTCTCTGTCTTTCCTCTCCATCAGCTGGTTCATATTCTCCTCAGAAGTCCTCTGTTGGTCCACTCTCAACTTCTCCTGGACTACCAGCTACTCCTCCATGGCTTGACTCCCGCTCAGAATCCTCCCTTTTTGTTTGCGCCGCTGCAGAGAGAGAGAGAGAGCAAAAGAGAGTTAAGACTGGTGGTCATTACAATGTTGTTGTCAAATCATCAAATTGTATTGGTCACATGTGCCGAATACAACAGGTGTGGACTTTACAGTGAAATGCTTACTTAGAGGCCCATTCCCAACAATGCAGTGTTTAAAAAGACAAATATTTGCTTACTAAAAAAGGAAATAGTAACACAATAAAAACAATAACGAGGCGATATACAAGGAGTACCAGAACCGAGTCAGTGTGCAGTGGGTACGCGGTAATTGAGGTAATACAGTATGTACATGTGGGTGGGGGTAAATGTGTATTGTCATTTGGATTTTATCACACTGATTTGGCAGATTTGAGTTATATCTATTATATCACCTTATGCTCTCAGCTTCAGTGAGGGACTGGTCTGCTTACAGGATGGCTTGGCCAATTCTGGCCTTCCTTTCCAGGTATTCCTTCAGTCTGGAACCACAACACACTGTATGTTTAACTTTCAACATCACATCAGTTCAACATATTTCACGTTTCTAATTTTGACAGAAAGTTGTTTTCATTTCATGTTAATAGTTTTAGCTAGTTAACGTTACGTGTATGATCTTATTATTCGTATCTCAGAGCCATTTGCGTTGCTAGTTAACATTGTGTGTTCTCATGATTTCTGGATAATCATATAGTTGTCCATCGTTATTCAATAATGTTTTAACCCAGATAATACTGTTATCAAACCTGTTCTAGAAAAATAGACTTCTTGTATATCTATGTGGGGGAAATTATTGTTGTACATGAGGTTCCAAGTTAGAAGTACTTGTTTATGAAAGTTAGCAAGTTTAATAGGGATCTTACCCACATCAAAGTTGCATTTGAGTAAGAATTCTAGACCACCAATCTGTTTTGAAAATTAAATGAGGGATTATATTCCAAATGCAATCCTTATTTCCTAAATAGTTTTGTGCGAAATTGTAATCAGTAACGTAACTTTTGGATTACCCAAACTCAGTAACGTAATCTGACTACATTCAGTTACTTTTAGTTTACTTTCCCCTTAGGAGGCATTAGAAGAATACAAAAATGTCTCATTGATTCGAGTTGAAAAATAAACGCTGTGCTCATGGAATGGCATGCTTTGAGCACTACTGAAAGTGCTATTTCCATGTGAAAAATGAATGCCATATGCTGCATTTGCTATAGGCCTATTGTTTACCTTTTTGTTGGTGACACTTTGATATCTTGATAATATGCAGCTGTTTAAAGGGCAAATCCACAAATGAAACAATAACAAAATGAACGTCTGCCTCTGTTTTGCTGAGGGATGGGCCTGGAGAAATGTAACCACTCTCAAATTAATATACAGCTACGGATGCAAGGACTGACCATCCATGATATAAAAAGTATTGTTTTAATCATTTTGAGGCTATACAGTGTTTGTTTACATTTACAATGTTTACAAACATTGGAATAAAAAACGCTTATATTTTGGGTTCTCATGGAGTGTGACAGTTGAACTAAGCTCATGAGGCATTTATAAGTTATATTATTCAAGAATCAATAGATATATATATGTCCAAAAATAGATGTAGCAACTACATATTGCCCCTTCAAGTCTATCAAAAGTGCGCAAGTTTGAGCATGTGTCCAACCACAATTCGTAATGCGCAAATAGCTAAATGAGAGAGCAGCAGTGTGACACATCAATGCGCTATGGAGATATCAATAATACGTGATATCCGTATCGCCGTAGACTACACCACTGCTGTCATCTTTACCTCCAAACGTTAATTCAAGTTGGATAATCTTTGGATGCCGACAGCAGTCGCACCATTGGAAGACATAGCTTGGACTTTAGCCTACATTAAGCTATTCCTGCTCTTTTCCAGCGATCCATCATGTGTCATCATAGGGGTCTCTGACTTGTGGTCAGACTCGCTCAGGTGGAACAAACTTAAACTTTCGCTTTTTTAAAATGCAGATTTTAATGTCATTGAGAAAACAGAGAAGTTTCAAATATTTTTTTTCGCAAACATCCTTAATGAATTACAAAGTAATCCTCGAAGTAATCTAGTTTTTCAAAAGTATCTGTAATCTAAATTCAATATTACATGTAATCCGTTACTCCCCAACCCTGTTCCTCCATATGAAGTTAAATAGTAAACCAGTTAGCTTTGGTGCTTGACTACTGTTGTTAGGACAGAACGCTCGGATCAACCGTTAAAGACATGGGTGAGGCTAAAGCTTTAAGAGGGTGTGAACGATGCTGAATGGGTGTAGACAAAGAGCTCTCCTATATATATATTTTTGTATTCATTTTTTTTTAAATCCCAGCCCCGTCCCCGCTGGAGGCCTTTTGTCTTTTGCTAGGCCATCACTGTAAAAAAATATATTTGTTCTTAACTGACTTGCCTAGTTAAATAAAGGTTCAATATTTTTATTTATTTTTATTGAAGTACCAAAACATTCAAGGCCATTTTCTCAAAAGTGAAGTTACAAGTTTATCAACTTTCAAAGCAGAATTACTTTCCCATTGTTCCTCAAATGCAGTGTATGTAGCTGTGTGTGTGTCTGCTTTTATCCAATGTAAAAAAAAAAAACGTTTCAAAATTTGCTACATAAGACCGAATCAAGGCGGTCGGTCACATATACTAAACAAAAATATTAAACGCAACACAAAGTGTTGGTCCCATGTTTCATGAGCTGAAATAAAACGTTTCTAAATACTTCTACATCAATGTGGATGCTACCATGATTACGGGTAATCCTGAATGAATCATGAATAATGATGAGTGAGAAAGTTAAATGCACAATACTCCCATGACATGCTAACCTCTCACCACTACAATTACAGGGGAGGTTGCATTTTTCTCACTCATCATTATTCACGATTCATTCAGGATTATCCGTAATCATGGTAGCATCCACATTAATGTAGAAGTTTAGAAACATACTCAATTCTTATTTACAATAAGTGACTCAAAATGACATACAATTACATTCTATTGGACAGAAAATAATCTGAAACACAATCATAAAAAAACTACAAATGTGTTGGATACATTTGCTGAGTCACAAGCTTGATGTAGTCAGTCATGCTATGTCTTTCCTAAATACTTTTGGTCCCCTAAAATGGGGGGAACTATGTAAAAAAAAAAGTGCTGTAATTTACCCTCAAATAAAATCTCCGTCTGCACTTTAACCTCATAGTCACTGTATCATTTAAAATACAAAGTGCTGGAGTAGAGAGCCAAAACAACAATAAATGTGTCACTGTACCAATACTTTTGGAGCTCACTATAATTAGAAAATATTTGACCAATCTCTTAAGTTGTATGTAAAATGCATATCAGTTTATGAATAAATTGTTTTGAATACACTTTTAATCTGTTTGTGTTTATGTAATTAAGTAGTAGTCTGTAATTGACTCACATCTGGAAACCTAATTCATGCCTTTGTGGCTTGACGTTCTTCTTACTATAATCACAGATAACGTTCCACAATTTGGTGTTCAAATAGTTCAGACTAATAATCAATCAGTTTGCACTCGAGAAATAGCCATTGGCTACTGTCTTTTCTGACAAAGAGGAGCAAGAGTGCCCTGGCTGAGCAGAAGTGAAGGTGGAGGCAGAGAAACAGCAACAGTTAGAGAAACTGATCCAGGAGAGGGAGAGAAGTCATCAGGAGGGCATCCGTCATCTTGAGGTATGGATGGACACTGGAAACCTATAGTATACCATGTCTCCTAAAATAATATTTTCTTTCTTTATTTTTACTATAACCACAGATTGCAGTAACTGAGGGAGGTGAACACAACAGTGTTTAGGAAGATGCCGCTTGTAAATCCATAACCAGGATGTCTGTATTGTGTTGTCCCTCTGTAATTCTAGGCTGAGATGGTCCAGGAGGCGAGAAGCAACAGAAGTTGGAGACAGCGATAGATAGCAATCTCCAGGAGCAGGAGAAGCTGTTGGCTAAGGGCTTCACAGAGAAAGAGCACAGGGTATCGTAGAGGGTGTAAGCAATGGCTTTGGTCACTACTTCAACTATAGGAAAGCCTGTGAGGAACTCAAGGCGCTTGTGTTAAAGTCGCAGGTCAGATCCTCTACTCCCAAACTCAAAACAGGAGCAGTTGTCAATGGCATTACCCCTGGCTCAGACAAACGGGTGTTACTGGCCCTTCCACCGCCCCAAACACTTTGAATTTGCACAGTTGAAAACTTCCAATTGATGCCCCCATTGTCATTGCTAAGAAATATCCACAACAATATAAACATCAAACTTGTTGACCTATCATACTGTTGCAGCTACTGAACCAATCATTGATGAGGTACACTGGGGCTAAATTAAAAGCCTCACTTCATTTGAGAATGTTCTTCAGTTTATAGACATACATTTTTCATACAGATTTTTAAAAAGAAACTTATATTGGCTCAAAGCGTGACTGGACAAAGCGTGATTGATTGACAGATTGAACAATGGAGAGAGCTGATGAGCTGAACAGCTTGTTTTAAATGAAGACTTCAGCTGAATCTCTACATGAATACTAGGCATTCACATGAAGAGACATCCTGTCTTTCAGTCACCTCATATACATTTTATGAAATACAAATATGAGTACATCAGCAGCAATACAACAAGGGGAAATACAATTATGGAATGATATGAGCACACATCTCTACTCAAATGACTTGTACCCAGATCAGCTTTAGGACTAGGATGAGACATGCAGGAATGATATTCTTAAAGACTAGAAAATCTCCAATAATCTGCTGCTTGGACAAACTGCACATTAAGACCGGAGGGAAATGGCACAGAGCAGGATCAAGGAGTTAACTACCTTGCTTTGATACAGATATACTGTAGCTCTTGATTTTCTGATTCCAGATCCTGCTTTGTGATAAACCCCCCTGGGTTACATACACACAGTACAGCACCAACCTGTGAGAATCATACTGCATCACATAAAACCGGTATGCCTAGGTGACAGACTGACAGTTCATCCATTTAACAATACTAGTATTAGTGTTTCCAATGACAACATGCTGATGAAAGCAGAGAAAGAGACTGGTATCCAGGCTACATAACATAACACGATAAACTTATTTCAAATCATATCAGCAGTCATTCAGATATTGTAAATCAGTCTTGGTTTATGAATCAACATGGAACTCATACCTTTTTGCCTCCCAACAATGATAACTGTAGAGGTCATTAAATGAGGAAACGGATAGGAATAGTATAGATCTCAAGTCAGTGATTGACTACTACAGTAAATAGCATTAGAGCCCCATACAGCCATTCTCCACCAGTAGATATGTATTAGCTTAGGCCCAAGATATGTGACGGATTAATCAACATGCTAGTATTCATGACAAATTACCATGGCTAATCATGGTTGTATAACACAAATATAAACATGCAGACAGGTTGTTGTGGTTGTGGTTTTACAATAGTGGCTCTGCCTAGAAAACAAATCCAGTGCATGCACTTAACTTGAACTGTAGTTATATCCAGGATATGACACCTATCATAACCATCAATACACTTTGAGAATGTTAAAGCATAAAAAACAGTATGTATCACACAAAAGTCCTGATTCATAGCAACACTATCAGTCAATGATAATGACCTTGATGACATGTGTGTGTATTACATGAGAGATGTCTATCTTGGAGGCTACAGTAACACACACACAGCAATAAATAAACTCATCATAACACAAATACATTTGACACACACATCCACTAACAACTGATCACCAGTCTGGTATATCCCTCACCTCAATGGAAAATACATATTTGTAGCCTGTAGACAACATATGTAAGTGTATGTATTGGACAATAAAAAGTGCTTTGTTATGATTTTGTTCTCTGAGAAATTGAACCGTAACAACTGAAGTGCAAATAATCTAGAAGAGACTACAAGTGGTAAATCATGTTTAAGTAAGGCTGCAACATTTCGGGAACTTTCATTAAATTCCCTGGTTTTCCCGAAATTCCGGTTGGAAGATTCCCGGAATAGGCAGGAAATCCGGTATCCAACAACCAACCACTATTTCTGGAAAACCAGAGAATTTATTGAATGTTTCTGGAATTTTGCCACCCTAAGTCCACTACCGAAGTCAAAAGTGTAGTAAGTGACATTTCAATAACTCTACAATAAAGTAAAGTAATGAACAGGTTCTTTATGATTTACAATTTCAATTGGCAAGCCTAAACTAGAACTTCAGTTTGTAATACAGTATTCATAAAAAATAAACAAATGAAAAACATTTATTTCTCCAAGTCCCCCACATCTGTGGCGGTCAACCATTACCTGACAGTGAGATACCACATGTAGACTTGTTCACCAGCTGTGTGTGTATGTGTGATGACTTTCAGAGAGCCTAGAAGCTATACAGTAGTACCCTCAAATTCCCCTCTGGACCTCATTGCTCCCCTATAATCAGGGACTGATTTAGACCTGGGACACCAGGTGGTTGCAATTAATTATCAGGTACAACAGGAAACCAGCAGGCTTCGTACCTCGTACGGTAAGAGCTTAATTCCCCTACATTAGGCTATGACCCTCCTGACACCAACTGAAACATGGTCCACCTAGAAACAGTGGTATTTTGCCCTCTGCAGACTGCAACAATGTTACAGCAGCTTAAAAGCAAAGAGTCAATCCAATGAGCCTTATAAGGTCAACTTTGGGACCTTCTGGAGTTTCATGAATATATTAGAGTACTCCATCTTGCTGCTGTACATACAAGTTACATATCTAACTGGTATTCACAACCCAGGTACATTTCGTGCTTCAATTTGTTTTAGAACTATTGGTTCATTCTTTCTGTTTACCGGAGGGAAAGCTATAAGAAGATAAGAGGAAGGCACTTCAATATAAGCTTTATATTTGCCCACCTAGCTGTATATGTTCAGTAGGTAAACTGAGTTCCCTTTACTACAAAACTATTGTTATAAATATAATAATAAATCAAAGAATATAGGGAATTAGTTATGCAGCCAGTGTAAAGCTTTTCACGTTTAGTCACCAAGAGGGACGAGGACAGGCAAGAAAGGCCTGGTGTTTCTAGGTTCTGTGGATGTTGCTCTGCTGTTGTAAGTTGTTTAGCTGTTGTTGTTCTTGTTGACATTCCCTCTTCCTCTCAGGATGACAGCCACCAGGCTGTAAGCTCTACCCTGATAGGTGGATGGAGCTCCATGTTGCTGACTGTCAACGATGACCCTCAGGAGACCACTGGAGTCATGTCCCAGAGCTGTTGACACACACACACAAACTGTATAAAAAAAACAGACTCCTTCATACACATATACGCACCCAAGAAAATACTTTGTATCTAATACAGGAGGATACATTTACACAAAGTGTCTGGTCGTGTCCGTCTCACCTTGACGACTTTGTCGGCCCCAGAGGTCAGCAGCCAGCCTGTGGTGGGCTCGTAGTGCATGTAAACTATGCTGTGCTTGCTGTCATGGAATGTCGCCGTGGGCGCCCGGCTGTAAGACGAGGGGAAACAGTTATCACCAAACGTATAGGATTTTTTTGGGGAGTACCTTAAATGACATTTTAGGCAAAAAGGCAAACTCTGCTCCATCCTTCATTGAATCAAATGGCTAATTCATCACAAAACCCTCTGATACTGCCTACTACTTGAATAACTTTATCTGTTACGAATCCCTTTGGCCCGGCAGTCTAGGGCGGGGATGGTAACGAGACCCGTAACATAACTCATGCAATGTATAATAGTGACAAAGTATCAGTGAGAACGAAATACCACAGACAACTTAAGTACCGTCAAACACTCAGGGTTTATTTGAAAACACACGGTAAAGGGGGGCAGGAAAAGGGGCTGAGCTGGACCCAAGGAAAGAAACAAATATCCAAAAACACCCCTAAGCTAGACTAGCCTACTACTATACAGCTGACTAACCAAAAATACAGTGGGTGGTCCGCCCAGTTCTACCTAGTGTTCTTAGACAAAGTAGTCCTACAGGTAGTGTATGCCCATGGACAACTTGTCTTGGTTCCCCCTTTTCCCAACATCAAACCACATAACAAAATAACAATACTCACAGGTGGGGACAAAGTGACATGTAGTAGCGAAAACTAAACCAGAGAACTACCGAGAGATTGACAGAGAGATGGAGCTCCAGAGAACACAACTGACAGGGTTTTTAAACCAAGGGAAAGGGGAATGATTGGGTAAGTGAAACAGGTGTGTCTTCTGATTAGCGACTGATTGATGACTGATTGGGGAATGATGATTGCCACCTGTGTGAAGGGGAGAAGGAGAGAAAAGAAACACACACAGGATACACACAGAATACTTGTATCCGTAACATTATCATTAGCCAAATTAGCAAACTTACATGCTGACCACACCGCTCGCGTTGCAAAATAAATGTACACATACATGTTATTCAATCATTGCACCCACGCTGCTCGCAGGCGTCAGCGAGCATCTACGTGGCCAGGCGCTAAAATAGAAATTGGTTTTATTTTATAATGCTCAATGCGTTGCAAGTCCGGCCTCTCCCATCTCCTCATTGGTTTTTAGGAGCATATACCCACTTGCCATCTCCTCATTGGTTTTTAGGAGCAAATACCCACGTGGGTGATTGAAAGATGAACTTAGGTCCACACTCTGGTTGGTAGGTTGTAGTAATGATGTAAAGTTGGTTGCCAACCGCAATAGAAAGTCCAAAGAAGAAAAATAAGCCTTAAGGAAGGAGGAAAGATGACGAGAAACTAATTTGGTTGACCGCTTTATCTGTGGATTAACTGTCGGAGTTGAGGACCATGTGCAGTTCAGGTAAAATAACAACCCAATGTTTACATACCAGGATAAATTAACTAGCAACAGCAAGCTAGCTAGCTAAATTGCCATAAATGTTTAATGCTTTTTCACCTGTCCCCAAATTAATATAATTGGTTCAGAGTTTGTTTTGATATTTCAACTTGCGTGTCCTGATCGCTTCTGGTGTGAGTGAACAAAATCAACGTGCGCACAATGGCCGGTTTGGTCAGCATGTTAGGCATGACATGCCAACAACAAACTCAGTCTTCATATTCATGCAGAACTGACCTGATAATGAAAGACAAGCTTTGTAATTTTGAATTCTGTAAAGTGAGTGTGGAAGAGGTGTGTGACCTCAGACCTGGAGAGAAGCAAAATTCATTCAGCTACCCAAGAATAGCAAAGCACCCTTTACCCGGTTCAAACACCCGACCAATCAGCCTACTACCGGCTCTTAGTAAACTTTTGGAAAAAATGGTGTTTGACCAGATACAATTTTATTTCACTGTAAACTGATTAACAGCAGCATGCTTTATGGGGAAGGTCGCTTAACATGTACAGCACTGACACACCGACACAAAAGACCGATGATTGGATGAAAGAAATTAATAATAAGATTGTGGGGGCTGTATTGTTAAGACTTCAGCTTTTGATATTATCGATCATAATCTGTTGCTGAAAAAAAGTAGGTGTTATGGCTTTACATACTCTGCTATATTGTGGATAGAGAGCTACCTATCTAAATAAGTATTTTGTTTTAAAATATACTTAAGCATCAAAAGTAAACGTAATTGCTCAAATATACATAAGTATCAAAAGTAAAAGTATTAATCATTTCAAATTCCTCATATTAAGCAAACCAGACTGCACTAATTTTTTTATTTATTTAAGAATAGTCAGGGGATACACTCCAACACTCAGACATAATCTTAACGCTACAGTATTCAATGACATTCTAGATGATTCTGTGCTTCCAACTTAGTGGCAACAGTTTGGGGTAAGGCCCTTTCCTGTTTCAGCATGACAATGCCCCCGTGCACAAAGCGAGGTCCATAAAGAAATGGTTTGTCGAGATCGGTGTGGAAGAACTTGACTGGCCTGTACAGAGCCCCGACCTCAACCCCATCGAACACCTTTGGGATGAATTGGAACGCCGACTACGAGCCAGGCGTAATCACCCAACATCAGTGCCCAACCTCACTAATGCTCTTGTGGTTGAATGGATGCTCCAATATCTAGTGGAAAGCCTTCCCCGAAGAGTGGAGGCTGTTATAGCAGCAAAGGGGGACCAACTCCATATTAATACCCATGATTTTGAAATGAGATGTTCGACAAGCAGGTGTCCATATACTTTTGGCAATGTATTTTTACTCAAGTACTTTACACCACTGATGTTATTAGCTTTTTTTGTGCACAGTTGTGTGTGTTACTCACTCCTCGTCTGTGATGGACTCATGGCAGCTGTCACACACCCGCACCTCGAACTCGAAGCCCATGAGAGGGATGGTGGAGCGCTTGGCAGAGCACTTTCCACACACAGCCTGCCCACACTTCCTGCAGTGGTGCTGGGGGAGAGGAGATAGGAGACACTGAGGCTTGTGTTGGGCCTACTCGGCTGGCAGATAACGACAATGTGCATATATCTCACTCATGTAGACTCACAAACAGGCGAGGCCACACCAGGGCTGTTTTTCTGTATTTCACCATGCCATAGGAAGAACATAAAATAAGGACTTCTCCTGCCCTTTTGTGAACTACACCCGAGAGTTATAGTGACAGTATGGAGCCCACTGTACCTGGCGCAGGCCGATCTTCTTACTGTCCCACATCTGTTTGAAGTTCCAGAAGAATGGTTGCTCACACTTCTGACACGAGTCACTGTCCAGCCACTCTGGGGTCTGTGGGAACACACAGATAGACAGGTTGCAAACAAACCTTAAATACAGTAATTCTCAGGAATCAGCTTTCCCTTTCTCAATCCTACCTTTAACCATTTGAGTTAATAAAGGGAACTGACCCATAATCAGTGCTTAGGTATAACCTAAGTGAGAGATGGTTAGAGCCAAACAAAGCCATAGGTAGTCTACACAGATTCAGCAAACTATCTGCCATGTTGGCACTGAACACCTCATTTGCATTCAGTACATGAACATTCAAATTTTCATTCAGAGTTTGTCATTATCTCTGTCTGTGCATCTATGGCTGTGGTTTAAAGCCACTCGGTCTGTTTCAGGTCTCACCCCCCCCCCCCGCCATCCCTCACGGCCTTGAGGTTTCTCTTCCTCCCTCCTCCTGCTCCATCCCTCTATCTTTATCAGTCCATCCCTCCCTCACCTCCTGTCTGGTCACGTCCATGTTCCAGATGACGATGCCTCCATCTGAGCTGCAGGAAATCAGTTGACGTGTGTGTGGCGCATAGCACAGGCCCTGGACCTTATCACTGCATAGTTAACACACACACACACACACGGATGCAGTATATAAAGCTTGATTTGATGATTACATTTCATACATTCTATCCACAAGTGCTCTCGGTTTTCCATTTTGCGGACTCAGACACCTTCTCCAACTGCATGACTATACATGTATCAGCCTAAAGTTATGGATCATTACTTAACAGAAACACCCCTTAGGAGACTACTAGAGGCATTTCAACAGTTTCTAAGACTGTATCATCCAGATGAATACATTGGGGTTTTAATACTACATTGGGATTACATTTGAAGACTATATTGGACGACCATGTTGACGTTCAGTGTGCAAGTCTTACTTGTGTCCCTGCAGTTCTATGGCGGTGCCTTTGCGTCCCCCGATGTCCCACATGATGATGGAGTGATCTGAGCTGCCAGAGAACAACACTCTCTGGGCCGGGTCCCAACACAGTGCCGTCACGTTGCCTAGAGACAGCAGAACACTTAACACACATTCTTTAGATCGTACTGGAGATAACAAACATTCCCAGCCACTGGATCTTTAACTTGACCTGGTCAAGGCTGCACCAAGTGGAACAAACTAAAGAAACAAACTAAAACGGCTCACTGAGTTTCTACTTCTTGGTAAGACAGCAAATGCACATCCACCCCCCCCCATAACAGAAGGACAACTTGATTATTTACTTGTAATTTTAAAATATGCTGCAAATTCATCACGTCAAATATAAGCCAGTACACCAGGCACCAAATATTATCTATTGTCCTCTTAACACCCACTCCCGTCCTGTAGCTCTTCCACCATCCCATGTACATACAACTGTTTATTATTGTGAAGTTAAATTACCACCAAAAAGTAAGAAAGAGCAGAAAAGTAGGGTCAAAATAAAAAAGTGGAGAAAGAGAAAAATGATTTAAAGAAAATAGGGAGAAGTCAAAACAGGACAAAACAAGAGACGACCAGACGGGACAGGAGGGGAAAACAAAGTACCAGACTAGTGGATAAGTTGCCAGTTAGAAGAGATATAATAATTAGGTAGGAAGTGCCATATTTGGGGTTGCCTGGGGGCAGTGTCGGATATAAATGGTTCCAAGATTGTGTAAAAGTCCTTCAGTTTGTTATTTAGTTTGAAGATGGATATCTCCAGGGAGGCTAGGTCAGACCATAAACTAAGCCAGTGTATGGTTGAAACATTGGATCTGCTTTTCGAGTTGAACAGTATCCCTTTATTTCAGATTGTTAATGAGATCAAAATAGTCATTAGAAGAAACACAGGGGTCGTCATCATCAAAATAGTGTAGTATACAGAGTGAAGGGGATGAAAACATAGTGTAGTATACAGAGTGAAGGGGATGAAAACATAGTGTAGTATACAGAGTGAAGGGGATGAAAACATAGTGTAGTATACAGAGTGAAGGGGATGAAAACATAGTGTAGTATACAGAGTGAAGGGGATGAAAACATAGTGTAGTATACAGAGTGAAGGGGATGAAAACATAGTGTAGTATACAGAGTGAAGGGGATGAAAACATAGTGTAGTATACAGAGTGAAGGGGATGAAAACATAGTGTAGTATACAGAGTGAAGGGGATGAAAACATAGTGTAGTATACAGAGTGAAGGGGATGAAAACATAGTGTAGTATACAGAGTGAAGGGGATGAAAACATAGTGTAGTATACAGAGTGAAGGGGATGAAAACATAGTGTAGTATACAGAGTGAAGGGGATGAAAACAGTGTAGTATACAGAGTGAAGGGGATGAAAACATAGTGTAGTATACAGAGTGAAGGGGATGAAAACATGGTGTAGTATACAGAGTGAAGGGGATGAAAACATAGTGTAGTATACAGAGTGAAGGGGATGAAAACATAGTGTAGTATACAGAGTGAAGGGGATGAAAACATAGTGTAGTATACAGAGTGAAGGGGATGAAAACATAGTGTAGTATACAGAGTGAAGGGGATGAAAACATAGTGTAGTATACAGAGTGAAGGGGATGAAAACATAGTGTAGTATACAGAGTGAAGGGGATGAAAACATAGTGTAGTATACAGAGTGAAGGGGATGAAAACATAGTGTAGTATACAGAGTGAAGGGGATGAAAACATAGTGTAGTATACAGAGTGAAGGGGATGAAAACATAGTAATATGGAGGATGACAGACAATGCTGAGAACTTGTTTCCAGTAATCCTCAATGATGGGACAAAGCCAGAACGCAGTCTTTTCTTTTTGGCAGAAAAGACACACAAGCGAATCAACAAGCCCCATCAGCCACCAAGTTCCATAGATATTGTGGAATTTATGTAGGACTTCATACTGGATAAGTTTAATTTTCTTATTACATGAGATGCTGTGGGCGGTGGTAAATACTTTCTTCTGGGCTTCCCTGTTAAGGGAGATGTCCAAATCGCTGGTTCCATTTCTCTAGGGAGGATAGAGCATCACCTACTCCTGTCAGTTTTTTAAACATTTTGGAAGTAATATTTATTGAACTCCGGTTGGCTAAGAGCAATCGGCTTAGCTCTGAGATACGTTGTTGCTTCGGATTGAATTGCAATTTAGATTTAAGTAGCTGTTTAATCTGTAGGTACTGAACACTTGAGGAGCTATTCAAATGATTCATTTTCTGTATCTATACTGAACAAAAATATAAAACGCAACAATGTCAACGATTTTACTGAGTTATAGTTCATAGAAGGAAATGAGTAAATTGAAATAAATTAATTAGGCCCTAATCAATAGATGTCATGACTGGGCAGGGGCGCAGCCATGGGGAGCCAGGCCCACCCTATCAGAATGAGTTTTTCCCCACAAAAGGGCTTTATTAGAGACAGAAATAGTCCTCAGTTTTATCAGCTGACCGGGTGGATGGTTTCAGACGATCCTGCATGTGAAGAAGCCGAATGTGGGGGTCCTGGGCTGGTTACATGAGGTCTGCGGTTATGAGGCCAGTTGAACATACTGCAAAATTCTCTAAAACGGCGTTGGAGGTGCGATACGGTAGAGAAATTAACATTAAATTCTATAGCAACAGCTCTGGTGGACATTCCTGAAGTCAGCATGCCAATTGCATGCTCCCTCAAAACCTGGAGACATCTGTGGCATTGTGTTGTGTGACAAAACTTCACATTTTAGTGGCCTTTTATTGTCCCCAGTACAAGGTACACCTGTGTAACGATCATGCTGTTTAATCATCTTATTGATATGCCACACCGGTCAGGTGGATGGATTATCTTGGCAAAGGAGAAATGCTCACTAACAGGGATGTAAACAAATTTGGGCTCACAATTTGAGAGAAATTAGCTTTTTGTGAGTATGGAAAACTTCTCGGATCTTTAATTTCAGTTCATGAAACATGGGACCAACACTTTACATGTTGCGTTTATATTTTAGTTCAGTACTTAAATTAAATGTCCTTTATCAAGTAACTGGTGGATGCTTGTCCATGCTTCCAGTGTATTTAATGTGAAGGGATTGGAAAAGGGCAGTTTTTCAACAGATTGAAAAATATAGGGAAGATCTTGAATTTTAAGTGGTTTTACGCAGGAGTCTTCTATATCAATCCAGGAAGGTGAGTTTACACTTATATAATTGAGCCATTTGGCTATGTTATTAATTTCAAAGGCCAAATAATAATTTAGAAAGTCTGGTGCTGCTAGTCTGCCTTTGGGTTTACAGTATTGTAATATAGTAAGTTTAATTCTCGCCTTTCTCTGTCTCCAATAAAATCTTGAGATTTTATGAATGGTTAAGGGTATCAAACCATTTCTGTGGGGGGGATACTGGAATCATTTTAAATGTATTAATACGACCGGCAAGAGACAGAGGAAGAGGTCCATCTTTCGAGATCTTCTTTGACCAATTTCAATAGTTGAGGGAAATTATATTCAAACAATTTATCTAGCCTGTGTGGTACTTAATTTAATTAAGTTGGAGTCTGGCCTGTAATAGTCGCTTAGGAATATCATTGGTTTGAATGGATGCAAGGAGGGTATCAAGAGCATTGACATTTTTCTCAAGTTCCTATTTTATTTTCCTTCTTTGCTGAGCAGAATGAGAATTTTTACTCTAAGTACAACTTTAGCAGTTTCCCAGATTAGCATTGGAAATTTGGGACATCAAAGATGCATTACCGATGGAAAGGTCTATACGGGAATACGTTTTATGATGAGGTGAGAAATAGGTATACTCTCTCTTGTCTGGATTGAAGTGAAGCCAAATATCCACCATACCTTGTTCTATCATGTATCCTTTAATGGTCCTGTGGCGCTTGTTGAATGCATGTGCCATGGGACCTGTCAACTAGTGGGTCAAGAACAGTGTTAAAGTCCACAATTTAGAATTCTTGTAAATGCTTGAAGATTAAATACAAAAATTGAGGACAGCCAGTATTGGGACCATATAAATTCAGTATGGTGTATGATTGATTGTACCATGAATTAAGATGAAGCGCCCTTCAGTCTTTAAAAAAAATACATGAGTTTAAATAGTGTTTATTTTTTGAGGATGGCAACCCCTCTGCTCTTGGGAGTTAAAGGAAGAATAGTAAAATTGGCCTATTCACTTTGTGTGTAATTTTTCATGTTCAAAGTCAGTTAGATGTGTTTCTTGTAATAAACATATCTGACTTGAACTGCCTGAGAGGGGAGAGGATTCTCAACCATTTTTTGGGGGGTGAATTTATTCCTCTAAAGTTCCAAGAGGATGCAGTTAGAGTTGCATCACTCAGTTTAGGTTGGCATTCAAATATATGTGGTATTAATACAGTATTATACATGTCTATGATCGTCAATGTAAATGTTGCTGAGAATATGGCATACCAGGGATCCCATTAATCTAACAGGCAGTTTGATCAGGCAGCAGCTAGAGAGTAAGACAAAAAGGATCGACCTTCGAAACATATAACGCACAACTAATGACATACACATTCAGTAAGCAGGACAACAGAAAACAAATACAATGATGCATTGAATGAATGTTGAAAAAACTTAAAGTGAATTGCCTCAGGCCACTGGGGGTTTACGCTCATGTAAATGATGTGAAATGGCTAGCTAGTTAGCGGGTACGCGCTAATAGCGTTTCAATCAGTTACGTCACTTGCTCTGAAACCTAGAAGTAGTGGTTCCCCTTGCTCTGCAAGGGCCACGGCCTTTGTGGAGCGATGGGTAACGATGCTTCGTGGGCGACCGTTGTTGATGTGTGCAGAGGGTCCCTGGTTCGCGCCCGAGTTCGGGGCGAGGGGACGGTTTAAAGTTATACTGTTACATTGATGCTGTTGACCCGGATCACTGGTTGCTGCGGAAAAGGAGGAGGTTGAAAGGGGGGTGAGTGTAACGGATGTGAAATGGCTAGCTAGTTAGCGGGTACGCGCTAATAGCGTTTCAATCCGTTACGTCACTTGCTCTGAAACCTAGAAGTAGTGGTTCCCCTTGCTCTGCAAGGGCCGCGGCTTTTGTGGAGCGATGGGTAACGACGTTCTGCTGCCTGCAACATCCTCCAGCATGACCGGTTTGGCGGTGGGTCAGTCATGGTGTGGGGTGGCATTTCTTTGGGGGACCGCACAGCCCTCCATGTGCTCGCCAGAGGTAGCCTGACTGCCATCAGGTACCGAGATGAGATCCTCAGACCCTTTGTGAGACCATATGCTGGTGCGGTTGGCCCTGGGTTCCTCCTAATGCAAGACAATGCTAGACCTCATGTGGCTGGAGTGTGTCAGCAGTTCCTGCAAGAGGAAGGCATTGATGCTATGGACTGGCCCGCCCGTTCCCCAGACCTGAATCCAATTGAGCACATCTGGGACATCATGTCTCGCTCCATCCACCAAAGCCACGTTGCACCACAGACTGTCCAGGAGTTGGCGGATGCTTTAGTCAAGGTCTGGGAGGAGATCCCTCAGGAGACCATCCGCCACCTCATCAGGAGCATGCCCAGGCGTTGTAGGGAGGTCATACAGGCACGTGGAGGCCACACACACTACTGAGCCTCATTTTGACTTGTTTTAAGGACATTACATCAAAGTTGGATCAGCCTGTAGTGTGGTTTTCCATTTTAATTTTGAGTGTGACTCCAAATCCAGACCTCCATGGGTTGATACATTTCATTTCCATTGATAATTTTTGTGTGATTTTGTTGTCAGCACATTCAACTAAGTAAAGAAAAAAGTATTTAATAAGAATATTTCATTCATTCAGATCTAGGATGTGTTATTTTAGTGTTCCCTTTATTTTTTTGAGCAGTTGTATTAAGTTAAAATAAAAGTGTTCATTCAGTATTGTTGTAATTGTCATTATTATATATATATATAAAATAAAAATCGGCCGATTATTCGGTATCGGCTTTTTTTGGTCCTCCAATAATCGGTATCGGCGTTGAAAAATCATAAATCGGTCGACCTCTACCCTATACAGTGCATTTAAAAAGTATTTTAGACCCCTTGACTTTTTCCACATTTTGTTATGTTATTCTAAAATGTATTAAATTATTTTTTCCCTCCTCAATCTACACACAAAAACCCATAATGATAAAGTAAAAACAAAGGAATTGTCCGTAGACTTCCAAGACAGGATTGTGTCGAGGCACAGATGTGGGGAAGGGCACAGAAACATTTATGCAGCATTGAAGGTCCCCAAGAACACAGTGGCCTCATCATTCGTAACTGGAAGAAGTTTGGAACCACAAAGACTCTGTCCTAGAGCTGGCCGCCCGGGCCAAACTGAGCAATCGGGGGAGAAGGGCCTTGGTCAGGGAGGTGACCAAGAACCCGATGGTCACTCTAACAGAGCTCTAGATTCCCTCTGTGGAGATGGGAGAACATTCCAGAAGAACAACCATCTCTGCAGCACTCCACCAATTAGAACTGTATGATAGAGTGGCTAAACAGAAGCCACTCCTCAGTAAAAGGCACATGACAGCCCGCTTGGAGTTTGCCAAAAGTCACCTAAAAACTCTCAGACCATGAGAAACAAGATTTTCTGTTTTGATGAAACCAAGATTGAACTCTTTGGCCTGAATGCCAAGCGTCACGTCTGGAGGAAACCTGGCACCATCTCTACGGTGAAGCATGGTTGTAGCAGCATCATGCTGTGGGGATGTTTTTCAGCAGCAGGGATTGGGAGACTAGTCAGGATCAAGGCAAAGATGAACGGAGCAAATTACAGCGAGATCCTTGATGGAAACATGCTCCAGAGTGCTCAGGACCTCAGACTGGGGCGAAGGTTCACCTTCCAAAAGGTGAACAACACTAAGCACACAGCCAAGACAACGCAAGAGTGACTTCGGAACATCTCTGAATGTCCTTGAGTGGCCCAGCCAGAGACTGGAACCTAATTGATCATCTCTGGAGAGACCTGAAAATAGCTGTCCAGAGCTTGAGAGGATCTGCAGAGAAGAATGGGAGAAACTCCCCAAATACAGGTAGTCCAAGCTTGTAGCGTCATACCCAAGAAGACACGAGGCTGTAATCGCTGCCAAAATGTGCTTTAACAAAGTACTGAGTAAAGCGTCTGAATACTTATGTAAATGTGATATCAGTTTAAAAAAGTATATAAATTAGCAAAAACTGCACTTTTTTTTTTTTTTTTTTTGCTTTGTCATTATGGGGTATTGTGTGTAGATTGATGAGGGGAAAAACGAGTTAATTAATTTTAGAATAAGGCTGTAACCTAACAAAATCTGGAAAAAGTCCAGGGGTTTGAATACTTTCAGAAGGCACTGTATCCTAGCCTACTCTTTCAGGTAATACATTCAATGTATTAGCCTTATGTTGAGCTAATTAATAATGGGTTATGCATTATAAGCTTCTAACTTTTAGCCTCTGTCTCTTGCGCAATACGCAAGCACCTGTGCTGTCACGCCCTGACCTTAGAGATCCTTTTTATGTCTCTATTTTGGTTTGGTCAGGGTGTGAGTTGGGGTGGGTATTCTATGTTCTATTGTTTTGTATTTCTATGTTTTGGCCGGGTAGGGTTCTCAATCAGGGACAGCTGTCTATCGTTGTCTCTGATTGAGAACCATACTTTAGGTAGCCCTTTTTCCCACCTGTCTTTGTGGGAAGTTGACTTTGTTTATGGCACATAGCCTTTAGCTTCACGGTTTGTTTTGTAGTGTTCATTGCTTTGTTCGGCGTCTTTTCTCATAAAATAAAAATGTACGCTTACCACGCTGCACCTTGGTCCAGTTCTTACGACGGCCGTGACATGTGCTCCGCTGGCCTCTCCTTAAAAAACACTCCTTAACTCTTGGAGTCCCATGCAGGAACAGCTACACTAGAATAGCTTGCTGGACATCATTTCTTTAGCATTTCTTATACCAATAGACTATTCGAGGAGAGATGCAAGCTGTTTTTTGCTGAATGTTAAATACAGCAGCCAATAGAACTCATGGGTAGTTTGAAAGAAGAGTGAATGCACGATGGCGGTAGGCTATAGCAGTTATTTATTCAGACCCATAACCATTCAATCTTCGTGAAGAGAAGTGAATGCCTTCTGCATCTAATACTAGTCCTATATTATTCAAAGACCCCATTAGAATGATGAAGATAAGGACAACGAAATGTATTTCATTTAAATGTTGAAAGCAAGGAAGGAATGAAGCAAGAGAGAGAGAAAGGTAGGCTAATAACATTAGAGGAAATATTATGAAAGGTATAAATGAGTCAGCCTATTAATTATACAAATAGGCCTTATTATATTTCAAAATTTAAATCAAATTCACTAGCCTATACTTGTAAATTTGTTGGCAGCGTGTTCTCTTCTACTTTATCATGGTTTGAACAATGTGCGTAATTTCAATCCATATAATTCAGCATGTTAATGTAGGGCTCATAAAATGTATTTAATTACTGGATCATCAGACTCAGGTAGCATCAGGTTTGAATTTTCATGCTGATCAAAGCCCCAATAAAACCCAGACATATTTATATGCTTCATAATGCTTTTGAATGACACTTCCGGTTTTGTTGGGAAATACTTGGTTACCCAGGAGAAAAGTGATTTATTCTCAGGATGGAACATTTGTAAAATATAGGGAAAATATTCAACCCTAATGTGTAACTCTACTGATAAGAGACAGGCCTGGAATAGTGGTGCTGTCAGCAGTTGTCAGTCACACGCTCTTCTGTCAATATAGGAAGTAGGAGATGTGACTATGCTACAACAGCTGACCCCAGATCAAAACATAGGGTTTGTAAATAGCTGTGAGGGCTCATTAGCTCTGTCACTGCTAGCAGGGGATTGAGTGGTCGGAGGGACAGTCAGTAGGTAACAGATCTACATGATTTTTCCAGACCTGGGTTTAAAATAGTATTTGTGTTTTCTTTCAAATATTTAGGGTCACTTTATTTGGTTTCCACTGCGTAATGAACCAATGGAGTAGTCCAAAAAGGGCAACCCCCCCAGCTGGAGTTTTAAGGCTGGTGGAGGATGGGATAGTAGAGGACGAGTGTTGTGTTCCAACGTGGGATGTAGTAGTAGTACCTGTGTGTCCTTTGAAGGTGGTGACCAGACTACAGCTGTCCTGCTCCAGCTTCAGGATGGTCACCTGACCAGAGTGGTCACCCACAAAGGCGTGCCTTGTCTCCACATCAAACCTGGGAGAGGTTGTGTCAAGGACGGTCTCCAGCAAAAACATGACAGTGGCAATGACTGATTTAAAGAGGCAATCTGCAGTTGCTACATTCATTTTTGGCTATATAAATGAATGATATGTACCCATAGATTATTGAAGAATATAACGTACAAATGCCTCATGACCTTAGTTCAACTATCGTACCACATCAGAACTGAAAATAATGAGCTTGTTTGACTCCAATGTTAGTAAATAAAGTAAATGTATTTGTTTTTTAAAGAACATGGTTAAAACTATAATTGTGATATCATCAATGGTCAGTCCTTGCATCCATAGCTCTGTCTATGAATTTGAGAGTAGTTACATTTCTAATCTTTTTACCTAAACATGGGCGGGAAAATACTTTATTGTTTAACTACAGATTGCTACTTTAACTGAACAATTTGCATCTGAGCAACTTCACACACATTTACTATATTCTCAAAGTGTTACCTTGTTGAAACCTACTGGATCTGATCTGAATGTGGTTCATTCTAGTCAGAGAAAGGTTGACTGCATATCCAACAAAAACTAAACATCCCATTTCAGTAAACTTACCACAACAATCAACTGTTCATTAGCTACAAAATCATATATACTTAGTCTCTGAGCTCAAGAGAGTCCTTTCAGTGACCTTCTGAGGGCGCAGCCAGGAACACAGTTCTCCCTGTGACCTGGATACAAGAGGCCAGAACAATTAGTCAGAGAGAAAAAAAGACAAATCTTCTCACTTAGCATAATGTAATTTCTCCTTCTTCTGAAAAAGGTTGCTGTACTAATCTGACCCTAGGCCAACTCAGAACTGTGGCTGTTATGGAGAATTAGCTGGATGACATACTAAAGAAAATACACGTTCCAAGTCGATTTCTTTAAATTTCAACAATTTTGGACAGTGCCTCCTTTAGGTTTGTAATAAGGCAAACAAAGCAAAAAAAATGGCTGCCATATGAATGATGTCAGCTGAAATCCAATGTCGTTTTGCTGTATTTAACATGGGAAGTGTTTATCCCTGGCTTTGAAGAAGCAGTCAGTCTTATGACCTCACAGAGCTGGTTGGTATTGAGTGCCCTCCACAGTGGAGTGGACTCAAACCTTTCCTCTCGCCATTACAGAAAACTCTCTGGACCGTTGCCTTGGTGACCGCATGACTGAAGGCTGTTGTTAGCATCCCCCAATAAGAAAAACTACTTGGACGCTAATCTGGCTCCCTCTCTGGTCTACCCCACAGCGCTTCGTTGTTATAAAAACATACACTTGTTTGAGGTGAAGGAGACAGTCAAAAGCCATTACCACTTGAAATATGTTTTGTGGCTTTACATTTCACTTAAGTATCTGTTAAGATAAAGTGCCTTCAGAAAGTATTCATACCCCATGACTTATTCCACATTGTTGTGTTATAGCCTGAATTCAAAATGGATTAAATGTATTTATTTTTTCCTCGTCCATCTACACACAATACCCCATCAGTTCCAATTGGCTCATTCACCCCCCTCTCCCCTGTAACTATTCCCCAGGTTGTCAACTTACTGGGTAAAATTTTAAGGGTTAAATAAACAGGTGAAAACATGTTTTGACATTTTTGAAAAAGGTACTGAAAATGAAATACAGAAATATCTCATTCACATAAGTATTCACACCCGAGTCAATACATGTTAGTCTGCGTAAGTCTCTAGGAGCTTTGTACAGCTGGGTAGAAAGATATTTGCCCATTCTATTCCAAATACTTCAAGCTCTGTCAAATTGGTTGTTGATCATTGCTAGACATTAGACAACCATTGAAGTCTTGCCATCGATTTTAAAGCAGATGTACAGTACCAGTCAAAAGTTTGGACACACCTACTCATTCAAGAGTTTTTTATTTTAACTATTTATTTTTTTACCTTGTAGAATAATAGTGGATATCAAAAATATGAAATAACATATGGAGTCATGTAGTACCCCAAAGAAGTGTTAAACAAATCAAAATATATTTTATATTTGAGATTCTTCAAAGTAGCCACCCTTTGCCTTGATGACAGCTTTGCACACTCTTGGCATTCTCTCAACCAGCTTCACCTAGAATGCTTTTCCAACATTCTTGAAGGAGTTCCCACATATGCTGAGCACTTGATGGCTGCTTTTCCTTCACTCTGCGGTCCAACGCATCCCAAACCATCTCAATTGGGTTGAGGTCGGGTGATTGTGGAGGACAGGTCATCTGATGCAGCACTCCATCACTCTCCTTCTTGGTCAAATATCCCTTACACAGCCTGGAGGTGTGTTGGTCATTGTCCTGTTGAAAAACAAATGCTAGTCCCACTAAGCACAAACCAGATGGGATGGCATATCACTGCAGAATGCTGTGGTAGCCATGCTGGTTAAGTGTGCTTTGAATTCTAAATAAAATCCCTGACAGTGTCACCAGCAAAGCACCCCCACACCATAACACCTCCTCCTCCATGATTCACGGTGGGAAACACATATGCAGAGATCATCCGTTCACCTACTCTGCGTCTCACAAACACACGGCGGTTGGAACCAAAAATCGCAAATTTGGACTCAGACAAAAGGACAGATTTCCACCGGTTTAATGTCCATTGCGCGTGTTTCTTGCCCCAAGCAAGTCTCAGCTTCTTATTGGGGTCCTTTAGTAGTGGTTTCTTTGCACCAATTCGACCATGAAGGCCTGATTCACGCAGTCTCCTCTGAACAGTTGATGTTGAGATGTGTTTGTTACTTGAACTCTGTGAAGCATTTATTTGGGCTGCAATTTCTGAGGCTGGTAACTCTAATGAACTTATCGTCTGCAGCAGGGGTCTTCCTTTCCTGTGGCGGTCCTCATGAGAAACAGTTTCATCATAACGCTTGATGGTTTTTGCGACTGCACTTGAAGAAACGTTAAAAGTTCTTGACATTTTCCGCATTGACTGACCTTCATGTCTTAAAGTAATGACGGACTGTCGTTTCTCTTAGCTTATTTGAGCTGTTCTTGCCACAATATGGCCACGGTATTTTACCAAATAGCCCTATCTTCTGTATACCACCCCTACCTTGTCACAACACAACTGATTGGCTCAAACACATTAAGGAAAGAAAGAAATTCCACAACGTACTTTTAACAAAGGCACACCTGTTAATTGAAATGCATTCCAGGTGACTACCTCATGAATCTGGTGGAGAGAATGCCAAGAGTGTGTAATGCTGTCATCAAGGCAAAGGGTGACTCAGCCACTCAGGAACATTCACTGTCTTCTTGGTAAGCAAATCGTGTAGATTTGGCCTTGTGTTTTAGGTTATTGTCCTGCTGAAAGGTGAATTAATCTTCCAGTGTCTGGTGGAAAGCAGCCTAAACCAGGTTTTCCTCTAGGATTTTGCCTGTGCTTAGCCCCATTTCTTCTCCCCAGTCTTTAACAATTACAAACATACCCATAACATAGCCACCACTATGCTTGACAATATGGAGAGTGGTACTCAGTCATGTGTTGGATTTGCCCCCAACACAACACTTTGTATTCAGGACAAAAAGCTTTATGCTTTGCCACATTTTTTTCAATATTACATTAGTGACTTGTTGCAAACAGGATGCATGTTTTGGAATAATTACAGATAATTGTATGTGTGGGGTACAGATGAGATAGTAATTCAAAAGTCATGTTAAAAACTTATTGCACACAGGAGTGAGTCCATGCAATTTGTGAGATATTATTAAGCACATTTTTACTCCTGTACATATTTAGGCCTGCCATAACAAAGGGGTTGAATACTTATTGACTCAAGACATTTCAGCTTTTCATTTTTAATTCATTTCTAAACATTTAAAAAAAAACATTATTCCACTGACATTATAGGGTATTGTGTAGGCAGGGATTTTTATTTTATTTAATACATTTTAAATTCAGGCTGTAACAACAAAATGTGGAAAAAGTAAAGGGGTGTGAATACTTTGAAGGCATTGTACAGTCGTGGCCAAAAGTTTTGAGAATGACACAAATATTAATTTCCACAAAGTTTGCTGCTTCAGTGTCTTCAGATATTTTTGCCAGATGTTACTATGGAATACTGAAGTACAATTACAAGCATTTCATAAGTGTCAAAGGCTTTTATTGACAATTATATGAAGTTGTTGCAAAGAGTCAATATTTGCAGTGTTGACCCTTCTTTTTCAAGACCTCTGCAATCCGCCCTGGCATGCTGTCAATTAACTTCTGGGCCACATCCTGACTGACGGCAGCCCATTCTTGCATAATCAATGCTTGGAGTTTGTCAGAATTTGTGGGTTTTTGTTTGTCCACCCGCCTCTTGAGGATTGACCACAAGTTCTCAATGGAATTAAGGTCGGGGGAGTATCCTGGCCATGGACCCAAAATATCTATGTTTTGTTCCCCGAGCCACTTAGTTATCACTTTTGCATTATGGCAAGGTGCTCCATCATGCTGGAAAAGGCATTGTTCGTCGCCAAACTGTTCCTGGATGGTTGGGAGAAGTTGCTCTCGGAGGATGTGTTGGTACCATTCTTTATTCATGGCTGTGTTCTTAGGCAAAATTGTGAGTGAGACCACTCCCTTGGCTGAGAAGCAACTCCACACATGAATGGTCTCAGGATGCTTTACTGTTGGCATGACACAGGACTGATGGTAGCGCTCACCTTGTCTTCTCCGGACAAGCTTTTTTCCCAGATGCCCCAAACAATCAGAAAGGGGATTCATCAGAGAAAATGACTTTACACCAGTCCTCAGCAGTCCAATCCCTGCACCTTTTGCAGAATATCAGTGTGTCCCTGATGTTTTTCCTGGAGATAAGTGGCTTCTTTGCTGCCCTTCTTGACACCAGTCCATCCTCCAAAAGTCTTCGCCTAATTGTGCGTGCAGATGCACTCACACCTGCCTGCTGCCATTCCTGAGCAAGCTCTGTACTGGTGGTGCCCTGATCCCGCAGCCAAATCAACTTTAGGAGACGGTCCTGGCGCTTGCTGGACTTTCTTGGGCGCCCTGAAGCCTTCACAACAATTGAACCGCTCTCCTTGAAGTTCTTGATGATCCGATAAATGGTTGATTTAGGTGCAATCTTACTGGCAGCAATATCCTTGCCTGTGAAGCCCTTTTTGTGCAAAGCAATGATGACGGCACGTGTTTCCTTGCAGGTAACCATGTTTGACAGAGGAAGAACAATGATTCCAAGCACCACCCTCCTTTTGAAGCTTCCAGTCTGTTATTTGAACTCAATCAGCATGACAGAGTGGTCGCCAGCCTTGTCCTCGTCAACACTCACACCTGTGTTAACGAGAGAATCACTGACATGATGTCAGCTGTTCCTTTTGTGGCAGGGCTGAAATGCAGTGGAAATGTTTTGGGGGGATTCAGTTCATTTGCATGGCAAAGAGAGACTTTGCAATTAATTGCAATTCATCTGATCACTCTTCATAACATTCTGGAGTATATGCAAATTGCCATTATACAAACTGAGGCAGCAGACTTTGAAAATTTATATTTTTGTAATTCTCAAAACTTCTGGCCACAACTGTATGTGGCATAGCAACATCATGTGAATAGCATAGAAAGAGTAGAATAGGTTGTTTCTAACTGATGAAGGATACTGCAGTCCAGAGACCCAGGCGGTGGTGCGGTATAACCCCAGCTGTGTTCCACTCTCAGAGCAGTGCCAGGTGAGGTTCTTGTCCTGTCCTGTACTAAGGACCCACTCCATCTCCAACACAAACAGCACCACTGTCACTTTGCCCTGGTGGGCTAAAAAACACACACACATGAAACACGTCATGATAATAAAACAGTTTTAAAAATACAGGTAAATATGACCAAACATAGTATACAGTAGATGGACTGGTTCTTTGCATCCTCAATCTTAGCTTATTGCTTTTAGAGGTCTTGCAGATAAAACCAAGCAAAGTGCCATGAAGATAAAAAAATCCATTATTTTGACTGGTTTAATCCCTTCCTGCCATTGACCGGAGTCAGCTGAGTCACACAGAGAACACAGCCTGTGTCTACACTTCCCTTCTCACCCTCATAGGTTCTTTCCGGGGTCATCTTGTTGTAGTCTTCAGACAGGATGAACTCCTGAAACACAGGAAGTATGTCACTCACTGGTTTTCCCAATAAGTAGTGCAATATTTATTTCATATGGGACATACTTTTGGGACAAAATTGCCCAGCGCTTAAAATAACCTTACGATGAGCCCTAAGCAAAAAGTGCTTAGCTTTAAAATGATATCCATGTTATTTTTAGACAGGCAATGTATTCTGCAAATAAATCCCATAATCTACACATAATGACAAAGGTTTTACAGCACCCCAGGCCTACACATCCAATGAGATCACCAATTACAAAAATGTGAGGGCAATTATTCTATAACTCGCTTCAATTTCCCAGTGAAACTGCCTGGGTGACCAAGCCATTCCTGAAGATGAAAGCATATTTACTATCCCAGTGTTGATTGATCCACCTAACTGCTTAGCCAATCATGCAAGAGATTACTCAGAGATGCAAACCCTCTGGGAGTATCGATCAGTGCTGGGTGTCTGGAGAAGCAAAGACTCGGTGAAAGATTAACACAGTAGCTACTCAGTGACCCGCTGATGTGAAACCATGACAACCAGCCCCCAATCTGACCCTGGCACTGGGGTACAAGCTTTGGTAGCCATATGCGTGTCAGGATTGAGGCTGGATGCTAAGTAGAAAAGTATGTAACGCCCATTCTTGAGTGTATGTTAAAACTACAGAAAATGTCACTTACAGAGATGGTTCCATTCTCCATTCCCACAGACAGCCTCCTGGTCTCTGGGTTAAAGGACATACAGGAGCATGAAGCTACAAAAAGAAAGAAATGACAAGTCTAAGAAAAGTTGGTGTGTATATAAGTGTGTGGGGGCAAAAAGGCACCCAGCAGGGCGTTACAATGAAATATATCCTAACCGGTTGTGTACTTTATTAAAACGAACAGATGCTAAAACAGATTCCATACAGACAGAATAGCTAACGACAGCTCACAAAATGAGGCCAATGGAGTTGCTAGGCCTAGATGCTTAACTCCATGCATGCATAAGTAGCTAATGAGAGATGAGTACTAACCTGGCATAGTGTGATAGATGCTGGGCCAGTACTGGCCACTGTCTCTCTTCAACCATATCCGGATCGTCCTGCGGGTCAGATGCAAACTTTGGTAACGATATTACGGTAAAATCTACCTTAGGTTTTTATGCGACCACGTTTCCCAAAAACTCTTAAATATCTGCTCCGAATTAATATTCAAAAGATGTCTGCAGAAAGAATGGGGTGTCAGCTATAACATGGCACCTTGAGTTTGGGGGAAAAAAACAGCAATTTTGTTGAAGTGGATTTAGACCCGGTAACGAAATTGCATCATGGGTCCCTGATCTGTACTACACAGAAACTCATATTTACAGATCATCACCGATCCGCCACCAAATTTCACAGTGGGTGCGAGACACTGTGGCTTGTAGGTCTCTCCAGGTCTCGCACCCACGGTGAAATTTGGTGGAGGATCGGTGATGATCTGGGGGTGCTTCAGCAAGGCTGGAATCGGGCAGATTTGTCTTTGTGAAGGACACATGAATCAAGCCACGTACAAGGTTGTCCTGGAAGAAAACGTGCTTCTTTCTGCTTTGACAATGTTCCCCAACTCTGAGGATTGGTTTTTCCAGCAGGACAATGCTCCATGCCACACAGCCAGGTCAATCAAGGTGTGGATGGAGGACCACCATATCAAGACCCTGTCATGGCCAGCCCAATTTCCAGACCTGAACTCCATTGAAAACCTCTGGAATGTGATCAAGAGGAAGATGAATGGTCACAAGCCATTAAACATAGCCGAGCTTCTTGAATTTTTGCACCAGAAGTGGCATAGTCACCCAACATCAATGAGAAAGACTGGTGGAGAGTATGCCAAGACGCATGAAAGCTGTGATTGGAATAACCCTGATTTTCACCAAATATTAATTTCTGAACTCTTCCTAAGTTAAAACATTAGTATTGTGTTTGAAAATGAATATAAACGTATTTTCTTTGCATTATTCGAGGTCTGACAACACCATATTTTTGTTATTTTGACAAGTTGTCATTTTCTGCAAATAAATGTTCTAAATGACAATATTTATTTGGAATTTGGGAGAAATGTTGTCAGTAGTTTATCCAAACACATACCTATAAATAGAAAAACCAGAGAAACTGATAATTTTGCAGTGGTCTCTTAATTTTTTCCAGAGCTGTATGTGAAAATGGAGCGTTTTCTATGTTTTGTGGAAAAAATGAGGGGAATATAAGTGTTAACAATTTCATCCTGTTATTTTAACCAATTAGAGTAGGCATTGCCTACTAAATTGGTTGATTCTGTCATTGGAAACACTTATCTTCCTCTATCTTTTTTAATACCAAACATAGAAATGTGCAATTTTCACATACTGTATAATGTTGGGCTGGTGAGATGATGAATATGAAGTTGAACATTTTTGAAATTTCCCTTTAATAATTCATAAAGAAAATGAACACGAGTAAAATCACAATAACTAATTGATAGGTCTATCATTACTTGTTACTTATGTGACCTTTGAATGACTGGAATGAGCATGAGGTTGAAAATGTGGGAATTTTATTACACACTAGAGAGAGATGACCAGTGGGCTTTCATGTCAGCTGACTGACAAGCCCGGTTGTTTTTATACAACGTTTGCATGACAGTATATCAGTGGTCGATAAACAGACATACAGTGTAGAAGTCAGGTTTCTGATAAGATACATCTCTCTCTCTGCCTCTCTCAGCGGGGTGACATTGGTACACATCAAGACCAATGTGTACAAGTCTAACGGATCAAAGACACTAGGTGACCATGACCAGCCACAAAGAGCCATGACGACATGCTGCAAATAAAATAAGCTCAAGCTGACTAAACTCCATGGTGTAGGAAGTTTTTGATGACCTCAACCAACGGAATTGAGCAGAGACCAGGCTTTGTGGAATTCAGCTTTGGATACAGTGATTTCACCCAAGGTCAATCCTTTTTTTAAATTATTATGAAAATGCTTGTGCCTAATTTTGTCTTCTGTAGTTGCATGCCTTTGTTTGCTGAAATCCATACTTTTTCAATAAATGCTACTCAAATATAGCATCTTGGGAAAAAGATATTTGCCCTTTCAGATTCTGCATATTTTTTTATACTGAATGTAACCAGATCTTCAACCAAAACCTAATATTTGATAAAGGGAACCTGAGTTTACAAATAAATAAATAAAATAAGTGTTTTTTTCTGTTAACAAATTTCTGCAACACCCAATTTCCCTGTGTGAAAAAGTAATTGCCCCCCTACACTCTCAATAACTGGCTGTTCCACCTTTAGCTGCAATGACTGCAACCAAATGCTTCCTGTAGTTGTTGATCAGTCTTTCACATCACAGTGGAGGAATTTTGGCCCACTCTTGCATGCAGAACTGCTTTAACTAATTTTTGGATTTTCAAGCATGAACTGCTCATTTTAAGTCCTGCCACAACAACTCAATTGGTATTAGGTCTGGACTTTGAATAGGCCATACCAAAACGTTACATTTGTTGCTTTTTAGACATTTACATGTAGACTTGATTGTGTGTTTTGGATCATTGTCTTGCTGAATGACCCAGCTGCGCCTCAACTTCAGCTCACAGACAGACGGCCTGACATTCTCCTGTAGAATTCTCTGATACAGAGCAGAATTCCTGGTTCCTTCTATTAAGGCAAGTCGTCCAGGTCCTGAGGCAGCAAAGCATCCACAAACCATCACACTTGACCATTGGTATGAGGTTCTTACTGTAGAATGCTGTGTTTAGTTTTTGCCAGGCATAAATGGGACCCATGTCATCCAAAAAGTTTACAAAAAAAAAAAAAGCACCTGGACTATTGGAAGAATGTTCTATGGACAGATGACTCAAAAGTATAACTTTTTGGACAATATGGGTTTTGTGGAAAAATATACAGCAATTGATACTGCATTGATTCCATGTGTTATTTCAAAAAGTACAAATAAAGAAAAACCCTTGAATGGAGTAAGTGTCCAAACTTTTGACTGGTACCGTGTGTGTGCTATATATATTATATAAAACATACACAGTTGAAGTCAGAAGTTTACATACACCTTAGCCAAATACATTTAAACTCAGTTTTCACAATTCCTGACATTTAATCCTGGTAAAAATTCCCTGTATAAAGCCAGTTAGGATCACCACTTTATTTTAAGAATGTGAAATATCAGAATAATAGTAGAGAGAATGATTTTTCAGCTTTTATTAATTTCATCACAATCTCAGTGGGTCAGAAGTTTACATACACTCAGTATTTGGTAGCATTGCCTTTAAATTGTTTAACTTGAGTCAAACTTTTCGGGTAGCCTTCCACAAGCTTCCCACAATGTTGGGTGAATTTTGACACATTCCTCCTGACAGAGCTGGTGTAACCGAGTCAGGTTTGTAGGCCTCCTTGCTCGCACACGCTTTTTCAATTTTGCCCACAAATTTTCTATGGAATTGAGGTCAGGGCTTTGTGATGGCCACTTCAATACCTTGACTTTGTTGTCCTTAAGCCATTTTGCCACAACTTTGGAAGTATGCTTGGGGTCATTGTCCATTTGGAAGACCCATTTGCGACCAAGCTTTAACTTCCTGACTGATGTCTTGAGATGTTGCTTCAATATATCCACCTAATTTTCCTTCCCTCATGATGCCATCTATTTTGTGAAGTGCACCAGTCCCTCCTGCAGCAAAGCACCCCCACAACATGATGCTACCACCCTCGTGCTTCACAGTTGGGAGGATGGCTTCTTCCCTCGTGGCTTCTTCCTTGCAGAGCGGCCTTTCAGGTTATGTCGATATAGGACTCGTTTTACTGTTGATATAGATACTTTTGTATCCGTTTCCTCCAGCATCTTCACAAGGTCCTTTGCAGTTGTTCTGGGATTGATTTGCACTTTCCGCACCACAATCGTTCATCTCTAGGAGACAGAACGCGTCTCCTTCCTGAGCGGTATGACGGCTGCGTGGTCCCATAGTGTTTATACTTGTATACTACTGTTTGTACAGATGAACGTGGTACCTTCAGGCGTTTGGAAATTGCTCCCAAGGATGAACCAGACTTGTGGAGGTCTACAATTTTTTTCAGAGGTCTTGGCTGATTTCTTTTGATTTTCCCATGATGTCAAGCAAAGAGGCACTGAGTCTGAAGGTAGGCCTTGAAATACATCCACAGGTACACCTCCAATTGAGTCAAATTATGTCAATTAGCCTATCAGAAGCTTCTAAAGCCATGACATCATTTTCTGGAATTTTCCAATCTGTTTAAAGGCACAGTCAACTTAGTGTATGTAAACTTCTGATCTACTGGAATTGTGATATAGTGAATTATAAGTGAAATAGTCTGTCTGTAAACAGTTGTTGGAAAAATTACTTGTCATGCACAAAGTAGATGTCCTAACCGACGTGCCAAAACTATAGTTTGTTAACAAGAAATTTGTGGAGTGGTTGAAAAACAAGTTTTTATATGACTCCAACCTAAGTGTATGTAAACTTCCGACTTCAACTGTATACACACACACACTAGTCTAAGTGAAGGAGGGGTAAACGGTGGGACAGATGTGAATGATCATTATGCTCAGAGCTTAAATTTATCAATCTACACATTGGTTGTTGTATGACAGTACAGATGCTCATTCTACTTTGTTTGATATTCTCCCCATTGTTATTTATTACTGCATTGTTGGGTTTACAGATTGCAAGAAAGGCATTGCACCGTACTTGTGGACGTGACATTCAAACTTGAAACATGTTTAACAGATATCTTGCTTGTCTGGATGGCCTCTTCTACTCCTCTTCTGACCAATTAGTCTGTATATAATGTAATCACACACACAGTTTAATGTTGTGTGAAAAGCACAGATGCTCATTCTGTTTTAGTTTGATATTAATAGGCATTTTTTTTGCCACTTAAGATATGCACCTACTGTAATGACACCTGCTTGTATGAAATATTATACCTTCGCTGCTAAAACAAAAATTGGGCCAACCAAGAATCTATTTTGGGGAAGTGGTTTGTTGTACACATTTATGAACACCTGCAATCTCACCTTTGCTAGAGTAGATCGGGAAGGTTAGCCGCCACCACACACACTTTGTGTAGCCTAAGGGAGGGGTAAATCTAGTGAGTCTAGCATAGAAGGTGTGGGAGGAGCTGCGAATGGAAATTTCCCCATTGAAAGTCTATGGCCTTTGGAATGCATTAAATTGTATGCATATTTTGCTATGGTTTAAAAAGTAGAAATAGTATCAAAAATATTTTGTCAGATAATCTAGTCTGAAGTAGTCAGTAATGTTAGCTTGGTGTCTCTAGCTTAAAGTTTTTTGAGCAGCGGTGGGCAAAAGAAAAATAATATGAGTATGTTGACTCAAATTACATAAGAGTTGCTGTTATAAACACACTAAAACCCTAAAAGTATTACCTCTGGTTAGTTCAGTAGCATATGTGTGTGATTAAATGCATTAGATCAAAATAAATAACTTGAATGTCAATGATTTATTGTGTACAACATGAAATTTGCATAAATTAACAGCTAATTTGCATATTACATGACAATGTGCACATTTCATTTATTTATCCTTTATTTAACCAGGCAGGTCAGTTAAGAACAAATTCTTATGTACAGTGACAGCCTACCCAAGCCAAACCCAGATGACGCTGGGCCAATTGTGCGCCGCCCTATGGGACTCTCAATCACGGCCGGATGTGATACAGCCTGGATTCGAACCAGGTACCAGGTCTTGCAATGAGATGCAGTGCCTTAGACCACTGCACCATTTGGAAGCCCAAATGCATACATATATGTGTTTAATCCCAATTAATTTTAAAATGCACATTGTATAACCCTGAATGTCATTTTGATAGGAAATTCATATCCTGAAATGTTTGTTAGTTAATCTGAGCCCACCTGTGTCATTTTGGTGCCATTTTTGTTAAACACTTTCTCTAGCGACCTTCGACCCAGAATTCAGACACACAAATTGTATTATCACAGCAATGGTAAGATTTTCTTCAACTGTATTATTGACTGTATCTTTTGTTTATTCCATGTGTAACTCTGTGTTGTTGTATGTGTCGAACTGCTTTGCTTTATTCTTGGCCAGGTCGCAGTTGTAAATAAACTTGTTCTCAACTTGCCTACCTGGCTAAATAAAGGTGAAATAAATTACATGCATGAAGCAAAGTGTACTATGCTTCTGAGATTCTGTTGTATCATTGGGTATGCTCAGTTCAAGCGATGTTCATTTTACCCCCCCAACACCCTACTACAGAGGACAAACATAAGAACAAGGTAAGCGTTATATATATATATATATATAAAGTATTAACCTTTACCGAATCGATGTCGTCGAAACTGAATTACACAAAGCCTGGTCTCTGCTCAGCTCAGTTTGTGGAGTTAATAAGAAATGTTATTCACCATGGAGTTGAGTTTAGTCAGCTAACGTCACATAAATAAACTAGAGCAATGACCGAGCGGTCTGTTCAGAGGGAAAACCCACTGAGCGATAGGGATCTTCTAGCATCAGTAGCGACATGTTTGCATAGAAATTGTGCAAAATGCATGTAACATTGTAAGGTTAGCTAGTCACATATTTGAAAACATGGCCTCATAAAAGGGTATAGTAAAGCAGTATCATCCTACCTGTCATCAGACACGCTGATCACCCCGTCCTCCTTTGGAATTATAACCGCCGTGTTCACAACATCTTGGGAAGCCTCGATTTTATTGAGCAGAACAGGCGTCCGAGTCTGCGGTTTGGGTTGTATTTCTGCCGCCATGCTGGAGGTATAGCTCCTTCGCCAGTTTTGGCTCTCCGTAACATAACACCCTAGTCGAGCCGCATAGGTATTCTAGGTTGTAGTAGCTAGAAACTGTTTGAACACAGCGACCCGTGTGTTGCAACAGCCAAAGATGCTGCTAGTCAGCTGACAAGACATTCACCTACTACGACGCCCATGTTCGAATCATAGACATGCGCGAAAAAACTAGAACGCAAGGCTACCGGAAGTTGCAATATTATGAATGTTTTACTTGTTACTGTATATACAAATGATTAAAACAAAATAGAAATCAGCACATACCGATGAAATCACATCAGTTATGTGATATTCATCATTCTTACTATGTAAACAGTTCTGCAAAAAAATGCTAAACAGAGAGCAATATTAATGGCGTATTTTTGTAGGCACTAACGGAGGCAGGCTAACATTTGCAATGGCTCATAGGTCAAAGCAATGACGTTTCAAAGCCTATGGGGAAATGCAAAGCCGGAGGTATTTAGCTCCTTCGTAACATAACACCCTAGTAGAGCCGCATAAGTGTTCGAGGTTGTAGTAGCTAGCAAGCTAGAAACTGTTTGAACACAGCGACTCGTGTGTTGTAACAGCCAAAGATGCTGCTAGTCAGCTGACAGGACATTGAACAACGACGCCCATGTTCGAGCCATAGATATCGAATGTAAAGGCTACCGGAAAATCAATATTATAAAAGTTTTACTTGTTACTGTATTTGCAAATAGTACAAATTATTAAAATGATCACATACTGATGAAATCACATCAGTTATGTGATATTCAGCATCCCTACTATGTAAACAATTCTGCAAAAAAATGCTAAATAGAGAGCAAGATTATTGGCGTATTTTTGTAGGCACTAACGGAGGTAGGCTAACTCCGTCTGCCATGGTCAAAGCAATGACATATGACATTTCAAAGCCTATGGGGAAATGAATGGGGGTTTTGTAGGGTTTTTGGATAAACGCCGAAAATAATGTCAGTGTTAAACACAGGCTTAGGAGATCTTATACGTTTTGATCTATGAGATAATCTTCATCAGCTAACATCACTTTTTGTGAATTTTGAAGCATTTATGTAATCAAAACAAGCACAAAGGATTCATAAAGGTCATGTTAACTGAATGCTATTGTCTCATATAAAACAAAACGTATAAAATCTCCTAAGCCTGCAGTTAACCTCAAACCTAATTTCTGGTGATTATCCCAAAACTCCATTATTTTCCCATTAATTTCACCTATAGGAATGTTCAACGAACCAGAGGTAGAAAATGCTAACTAATTTCCGTTTTTTAGGACTACAAGCTGGCAAGGTCTATTGATTGGCTTGAATAAAACATTTCTGAATAAATTAGGCTAAGCAGCTGCAGTATTATTATCCCATTGAAATAACTAAAAATATGAAATTTGAAAATTATGCACAAAAGAGAACATCACAATCGTATGGTAATGAGGAAACCTTCAAAATAAAATCTAGCATTTCATCACATTGCAATACTGATATTGCATTTTAATCAATGGCCACTTTTTTAAGACCAGTAATGAAAG
This sequence comes from Salvelinus alpinus, assembly GCF_045679555.1. Lineage (NCBI taxonomy): Eukaryota > Metazoa > Chordata > Actinopteri > Salmoniformes > Salmonidae > Salvelinus > Salvelinus alpinus. Next base: position 26,400,014 of record NC_092105.1, on the reverse strand, counting down.
TTACAATGTTGAGACTGGTATGTTGATAATATTGGGCTGTAGAGGAAACATCTGTCTTAGCTAAAGTGGGGTGGAAATTATTCAGTATGGTCTCTAGTTCTAACCAAATATGTTTTTAAAATTATATACGTGTATATTTATTTTTTTACAAAGACATATGTTGTTGTTTTTTAGTGGGACTGTGTGGCAAGGCCTGCTGCGGCTTTATACTCCGCCCCCTCCATTGCCCCAATGTAATACTGTATATGGAATACATATTGGGCTGTAGAGAAAAAACCTTACTACCTATCCCAGCTAAAGTGTGGGTCTCTACTAACCAAATATGTTTTGTTTTTGAGGGGGACCGTGAACTGTGTCATACATATCCAGCAGTACTCCGTACTCTGCTCCCTCCATTGCCCCCAATGCAATACACATATGGAATAGGCTACATGGGTTGTAGAGAAAAAACGTTACTAACTATAGCTAGGTTTCCATCCAATTGGCGACAGATTTTCATGCAAATATTGTAAAATCTACATAAAAAAGAGCACTTTCTCACCAGAAACCACGTTTCCATCCAGTTTTTATGTGGGTAGTCATACCCTATATAAAGAAAATAATGACAGCTGTGATGAACAGGTCGTTTTGGTACAATAAATGCAGACAGATAATTTTTACATTCCAAGGTAAACAAGGTGACTTTTCACAGAGTACACCTACTTGGAGCTCGGATCGACAAGGCCAAGGGTTCCAGACCTATCATCAAAAAATTTGAACACTACCAACAAAAGGAGCTAAAAGGGACCAAATTCTGTCTCAATTAACAATTTCCACAGGAGATAAACGAACGTCGCAAGAGACTGTATCCTGTACAGAGGCAACAGAGGGAGAGGGGTAAGCGTGCCTGCCTCATTGTGGACAAACTCTTTATAAATGGACAGCTATTCTGAGACAGCTCCATAACACCATGGCTGTACTAAATTCTACAGTGACTTCAGGTTACGAAAAAAAAAAGAATGTTAACTGTAAAAATGTGAACACTATGAAGTTGATATGAACACACACACACTCAATTACATGCTCGCTTACACATACGGACTTATACATACACATACACACCTGATCTCTCTCTCTTTCTCTCCCTCTCTCCCCTCTCTCTATTGCCGAGAAGTTTTCTATAATTTAATGTTTTTTATTTGTCTATCTTTTCTATGTCTTTGTCTACATGTTTATCTATGTTTACAACAAGCCAGGGGAAGATATCAGAATGGGGAAGATATCAGAACAGGAACGTTGTGGAATAATAACATATTGTACGGGATACATTTGTACTGTAGTGAAGCCGTCTCTATAGTAATGCAAGGTCTCTTTCATGATCATGTAAAACGTCAATTGCTATGGCAATGCTGGGATGTGTTTTTCTATGAAAATGATGTTAAAGGTAATTATGATGCAACTATGATGGTGATATGATATGGATTACAATTATCACCCTATAGGCTATACTCACTTCATGTTACACACATAGACACTCAACCATGCAAATTGTCTGGGTTACTATTTATTTGGACATCACACATTATAGTCTTACTCTAATCCAGACATCATACACACTCTCACTAAATCACATCCAATATCATACACATCAACCTACTCAGATTTACTACACACATAATATCTTGACCCAATTGTCCAACATCTGTGGCATTGGCTCACAGGCAAACAGGCAAGGGAATAAAACAAATATTGCTAGAACCTGTTTCTTGAATTCTAAATATCAGACATTTGAAATCTCAAATTTTGACTGTCATAATACCTCTTATGGCAGTAACTTTACAAGCACTAATTATGGTCAATTTAGACTGAGAATAGTATCTAGTTATGGTAAGAGGTGAAATAAGTATAGCCAGTGATAATTGTAACAGTTTAGCAGATTATTAAAAAAATAAGATCGGTCTTTATGTGGCTAAAAGAAAAGGAATATAACATATACTGTTTACAGGAAAATTGCTCTACAACCTTAGATGAAGTTGCGTGGGAAAAGGAATGAGGTGGTGAAATAATTTTCTGTCATGGACAAAGGAACTCAAAAGGTGTGATGATATTAACAAAAATGTTGATCTGAATGTGCAAATAGTCAAGAATGATTCACAAGGAAGGTGGATCTTTCTGAATATGAAAGTGGATGAAAAAGAGATTTGGCTCATTAATTTATATGGTCCAAATCAGGATGATCCATACTTCTTCGAAAATATTTATACCAATTTATTGAACTTACAAATCAAATCATTATGGTGGGAGATTATAACACAGTGTTTAAGTACCTCAATGGACCGAAAAGGAAATCACTCTACAAACTATCATCACCGTGCCCTTAAGGAAATCACAAATATTATGGAAATAGTGGATATTTGGAGACTATAAAAACCCGACCTAGTGAGATATACATGGAGGAGACTTAATCAAGCTAGTCGTCTTGACTACTTTCTTGTCTCTTTCTCTCTTGCATCATAGGTTAAAAAGTTTTAATAGGAGACAGAATGCGATCGGATCATCTAATTGGCCTTCACATAACTCTTATAGAGTTTCCACGTGGATGGGGATATTGGAAATGTAATCAACGTTTACCGGAGGACAATTTATTTTTAACGAAGACATAATAATTTATCACTGAATTCTTCCAGTATAATATAGGTTCAGCAAATCCCCTTATTGTTTTGGATACCTTTAAGTGTACCTTCAGAGGTCATTCAATTCAATGTCCATCAATAATAAAACAGCAGTTTCTGGCTAAAGAGACAAGACTAACAAGGGAAATCCATGAACTAATAGTACAGGTAGATATCAATAAAAATGATACTACAGAGATACAAAATAAGTTAGAAGAAAAACAAAAAGAACTGGAGAAACTTATTCAAGAACGATCTAATGTAATCTATTACATAAATAAAGCAAACTGGAGGAAATATGGAGAAAAATGCACCAAATTCTTCCTGAATCTCCAACACAGGAACGCTAACAAAAGGAATTTGCAGAAACTCGTTACTGAAAAGGGAGTCATCTATGATTCTCCGAATTATATTTTAAAAGAGGAAGCTAAATATTTTAAGCAGATGTTCTCTTTTCCTTCTCATCCTCAACCACTGAATTATGATTATTGTAAGGAAGGATTTCTTTCCAAATAATAATAACAAAATAAAAATTAACAAATGTACACAAAAATCAGTGTGAAGGCCAAATTACAGAGGAATAACTTTGAGGCTATTAAATCCTTTCAATCTGGAAAAACCCCAGGACTTGATGGATACTGGTAGATGTATATCAAGCCTTTTTTGATAAACTCAAAGCTCCATTGCAAGCTTGTTTTAACTACTCCTGTAGAAATGGTAGTCTGTCAGGTACTCAGCAGTAAGGTCTGATTTCACTATTATTAAAACAAGACCCAGATGGCAAATATAAAGACCCAGTCTATATAGAAATCTGGAGGCCTGTCACGGCCGTCGTAAGGAGGAGACCAAGGCGCAGCGTGGTAAGCGTACATTCTTCTTTATTAAAAGAACGAACACTGAACAAAACGAACAAAATAACAAAACGAACCGTGAAGCTCATATGGATAGTGCAGACAGGCAACTAAACATAGAATAAGAACCCACAAAACCAAAAGGGAAAATGGCAACCTAAATATGATCCCCAATTCAGGCCACCATAGACATACATATGCCTAGACTTACCAACACCCCTAGACATACAAAAAACCCTAGACAATACAAAACAAGCAAACCCACCCTGACCTAACCAAAATAATAAAGAAAACATAGATAACTAAGGTCAGGGCATGACAGTGGGGAGGGTACGGGTGGGCATCTACCCTCGGTGGCGGCTCTGGTTCTGGACGCCGCCCCCCCTCTTTACACCGATCTCTCCGCCTATGTAGATCCGGACCGTGGATCATCGCCGGAGGCACCGGACCGGGTACCCTCGCTGGAGACCCCGGGGACCTTCGCTGGAGACCCCGGGCCGGGGACCGTCGCTGGAGACCCCGGGCCGGGTATCGTTGCTGGAGGCTCCGGACTGGGGATCGTCGCTGGAGGCTCCGGACTGTGGCCCGTCGTTGGCGGTTCCAGACTGTGGCCCGTCGTTGGAGGTTCCGGACTGTGGCCCGTCGTTGGAGGTTCCGGACTGTGAAACGTCGCCGGAGGCTCTGGACTGGGTACTGTCGCCGGAAGCGCTGGACTGGGTACTGTCGTCGGAAGCGCTGGACTGGGTACTGTCGCCGGAAGCTCTGGACTGGGTACTGTCGCCGGAAGCTCTGGACTATGGAAGCGCACTGGAAGCCTGATGCGTGGTGCCGGAACTGGTGGTACCGGGCTGAGGACACGCACCTCAGGGCGAGTGCGGGGAAGAGGCACATGCCGGTACTGGACTGTGGAGGCGCACTGGAGGCCTGTTGCGTGGTGCCGGAACTGGTGGTACCGGGCTGAGGACACGCACCTCAGGGCGAGTGCGGGGAAGAGGCACAGTCCGTATAGGACTGTGGAAGCGCACTGGAGGCCTGATGCGTGGTGCCGGAACTGGTGGTACCGGGCTGAGGACACACACCTCAGGGCGAGTGCGGGGAAGAGGCACAGGCCCTACTGGACTGTGGAAGTGCACTGGAGGCCTGGTGCGTGGTGCCGGCACTGGTGGTACCGGGCTGGGGACATGCACCTCAGGGCGAGTGTGGGAAGGAGGCACAGGATACACTGGGCCGTGGAGACGCATTGGAGATCTGGAACGTAGAGCTGGCTCAATGCGTCCTGGCTGGATGCCCATTCTAGCCCGGCAAATGCGAGGAGCTGGAATAGATCGCACCGGGCTATAAATGCGAACTGGAGACACCGTGCGCATTTCTGCATAACACGGTGCCTGACCAGTCACATGCTCCCCATGGTAAGCACAAGGAGTTGGCTCAGGTCTCCAACCTGACTCAGCCAATCTCCTCTGTGCCCCCCCCCCAAAAAAACTTATTGGGGCTGCCTCTCGGGCTTCCGTGCTAAACGTGTCCCCTCATATCGTCGCCGTTCATCCCATGCTATCGCCACCTGCCTCCATGGTAGGCGATCCTCTCCTGACAATATTTCCTCCCACGACCAGGATCCTTTACCGTCCAAAATCTCGTCCCATGTCCATGCTGTCTGCTCCTCCTGAACACGCTGCTTGGTCCTTTTATGGTGGGTTCTTCTGTCACGGCCGTCGTAAGGAGGAGACCAAGGCGCAGCGTAGTAAGCGTACATTCTTCTTTATTAAAAGAACGAACACTGAACAAAACAAACAAAATAACAAAACGAAACGTGAAGCTAATATGGATAGTGCAGACAGGCAACTAAACATAGAATAAGAACACACAAAACCAAAAGGGAAATGGCAACCTAAATATGATCCCCAATCAGAGACAACGATAAACAGCTGCCTCTGATTGGGAACCAATTCAGGCCACCATAGACATACATATGCCTAGACTTACCAACACCCCTAGACATACAAAAAACCCTAGACAATAGAAAACAAGCATACCCACCGTCGTCACACCCTGACCTAACCAAAATAATAAAGAAAACATAGATAACTAAGGTCAGGGCGTGACAAGGCCTTTTACACTTCAATGTTGTGATGCAAAAATACTAGCGAAATGCATAGCACTCAGAATTATAAAGGTTTTACCAGGTATTGTTCATCCTGATCAGACAGGTTTTTTACATGGACAATGCATTGGCGATAATATACGACAACTACTAGAAATAATAGAACATCATGAAACATCTAAGAAGCCAGGCCTGGCATTTATAGCGGATTTTGAAAAGGCCTTTGATACAATAAGACTGGATTTTATTTATAAATGCCTGGATTTTTTAAAGTTGGGTGATTCTCTTATAAAATAGGTAAAAGTAATGTATAACAACCCCAGGTATAAAATAGTAAATTGTGGCTACTTCTCAAGAGAGTTTTGAATTGTCAAGAGGAGTTAAACAAGGGTGTCTGCTGTCACCATATCTATTCGTTATGGCCATTGAAATGCTAGCTATTACAATCAGATCAAATAACAACATTAGAAGATTAGAAATCCAAGGCTAAAAACAAAGGTGTCCATGTATGCCGATGACTCAAGTTTTATATTAAGTGTACAAGCTAGATGTTATTTTGTTCAAGTGTTTTTTTGAGAATAAATCATGAACTCTTACCATGCTGCGCTTTGGTCCACTTCTTCATGCAACGATGACCGTTACACACATGCGCCGAATACAACAGGTGTAGGTAGACCTTACAGTGAAATGCTTTACAAGCCGTTAACCAACAATGCTTTACGAAGTTTAAAAAAAAAAGTGTTAAGTAAAAAATAAAAATAAAGTCACAAATAATTAAACAGCAGCAGTAAAATAACAATAGCGAGGCTATATCCAGGGGGTACCGGTACAGAGTCAATGTGCGGGGGCACCAGTTAGTCGAGGTAATTGAGGTAATATTCACATGTAGGTAGAGTTAAAGTGACTATGCCTAGATAATAAACAGAGAGTAGCAGCAGTGTAAAAGAGGGGGTAGCCCTTAATTTGCTGTTCAGGAGTCTTATGGCTTGGAGGTAAAGCTGTTAAGAAGCCTTTTGGACTTAGACTTGGCGCTCCGGTACAGCTTGCCGTGCGGTAGCAGAGAGAACAGTCCATGACTAGGGTGGCTGGAGTCTTTGACAATTTTTAGGGCCTTCCTCTGACACCGCCTGGTATAGAGGTCCTGGATGGCAGGAAGCTTGGCCCCAGTGATGTACTGGGCCGTACGCACTACCCTCTGTAGTGCCGAGCAGTTGCCATACCAGGCAGTGATGCAACCAGTCAGGATGCTCTCGATGGTGCAGCAGTAGAACCTTTTGAGGATCTTAGGACCCATGCCAAATCTTTTCAGTCTCCTGGGGGTGAATAGGCTTTGTCGTGCCCTCTTCACGACTGTCTTAGTGTGTTTGGACCATGATAGTTTGTTGGTGATGTGGACCCCAAGGAACTTGAAGCTCTCAACCTGCTCCACTGCAGCCCCGTCGATGAGAATGGGGCTGTGCTCGGTCCTCCTTTTCCTGTAGTCCACAATCATCTCCTTTGTCTTGATCACGTTGAGGGAGAGGTTGTTGTCCTGGCACCACACGGCCAGGTCTCTGACCTCCTCCCTATAGGCTGTCTCATCGTTGTTGGTGATCAGGCCTACCACTGTGTCATCTGCAAACTTGATGATGGTGTTGGAGTTGTGCCTGGCCATGCAGTTATGAGTGAACAGGGAGTACAGGAGGGGACTGAGCACACACCCCTGAGGGGCCCCCGTGTTGAGGATCAGCGTGGCGGATGTGTTGTTACCTACCCTTACCACCTGTGGGCGGCCCGTCAGGAAGTCCAGGATGTAGTTGCAGAGGGAGGTGTTTAGTCCCAGGGTCCTTAGCTTAGTGATGAGCTTTGAAGGCACTATGGTGTTGAACGCTGAGCTGTAGTCAATGAATAGCATTCTCACATAGGTGTTCCTTTTGTCCAGGTGGAAAATGGCAGTGTTGAGTGGAATAGAGATTGCATCATCTGTGGATCTGTTGGGGCGGTGTGCAAATTTGAGTGGGTCTAGGGTTTCTGGGATAATGGTGTTGATGTGAGCCATGATCAGCCTTTCAAAGCACTTCATGGCTACAGATGTGAGTGCTACGGGTCGGTAGTCATTTAGGCAGGCTACCTTAGGCAGGTTACCTTAGTCTTGGGCACAGGGACTATGGTGGTGTGCTTGAAACATGTTGGTATTACAGACTCAGTTAGGGACAGGTTGAAAATGTCAGTGAAGACACTTGCCAGTTGGTCAGCGCATGCTGTGGTTACATTCCCAAGTAGCCTACCGAATAAGAAATACTAGTTAATTGGGTTTCCATCTCATTTTCAACTCCACTGATGGTTTGTCTCAAAAATGTTTGGCTTATATAGGCTAGTGAATGTGCCCACCGGTATTGGTGCTGCACTAGCCAACAGCTCACAGATAGGCTACACTGCATATATAGCCAATAGTATACATGATAAGATTATTATGGACAAAAGAGAGAGATTATTTATATTTTTCAAACGACTGTCAAGCATCGACATTATGTCAACAGAATAAGACCCTCGATATTTCTTGGAAAGGAGCATCGAGCTAAACAGCGTGCAATTTCACCACCGTGAAGTTCATCATAACATATTTTATATGTAGCCTAATAAACTCCACGCTTGACAGAGTCAAGTGGGAGGACCACACAACATATTATATCAACATTTGTTCTTGTATAATTTATTTTACCTACACAAAAAGAACCCACCTTATCTAGCATATTTTGTTTTGTCAACATTTGGAAATTTTACTGGCAAATGTGCTGTTTCTATCAGGCCTCTTTTAGGCCTACTTTACTCGCATATAATGTAGGATGGAAACCTGGTTTAGTCTCAGCAAAACTGGGGTGGTAATTATTAATTGAGGTCTCTACTAACCAAATATGTTTTGGTTTTTGAGGGACATTGTGTCACACGGTCTGCTGCATGGCTTTTTACTCTGCCCCATGCCCCAATGCAATACACTGAATATAGGCTATTGTATAGAATAGGCCTACATATTGGGTTGTAGAGAAAAAACCTTTCAACCTGTCTCAGCTAAGGTGTCTATTTATATGGCCCCTGTGCCCTATGCCTCTGTCATAGAATTAGATAGAATATATTGGTCGAATTAATAATAGAATGTATGATTTCTTTGATTATTCTTTTTTGATTTTTAAAGAAGAGACTTCATCTCTGAGTTGCCATGGAGATTCCTCTCGGAATTTGCCGCCCAGGACGGCATTCTGGGATTACTGGGTCTCCCCAAACTATCATGGCGTCCTGTGAAGATGGCGACTACCATTAAACAGGCGTTGCTGGATTTCCTAACTATTTAAATTCAAGGAATTGGAGCCATAGGTAAAAAAAAACAAAAAAAAAAAACGGTGTACATATGTGTTATAGCGCAAGCATCGGTTGTCTGCATACATATTGTTGGTTTTGTGCGACGAGTCAAGTAATCTACCAACTGCTATCAAGCTAGTCGAATGAATGAGGCCGCGGGTGCTGATACGGCGTGTCTTTGTTAGATAACCCGTAGTGGCTAACTAGCTAGTTACGTTAGTCATTTTAAAGTTCACAAGTATTAAAAGTTGTTACGCTTAAGACTGCTAACTTTTTTGGGGTTTAAAAACGACACAATCCTCTCGTTGATAACTAGCTAGCATTAGCGTGCCACGCTAGCTAACTATACGCCAACTAGCTAACGTTAGTGCTAGCGGGGTAACGTTACTTTACTTAGCTACTTTGGTTGCTATGTAGCTGCCCAGCAAAGTACCTTTCTAACTATTAGCCAGTGTCCAGCACAGTTGTTTTTATGTAACGTTACCTAGCAAGTGTTATTGCCAGTTGAGATGGACGATTACAAAAAGGTTGCATGTAAGTGGGTCATTGGTTATGTAATACTGCTGCAGTGTGTTTCTTTTTGTTGTGTGCTCAGACTCAGTGTAACCAAGAGGACATTTATGGCTGTTTGTTTAACGGTAGTAATGTAATTCATTTGTATTGTCTTGACATTCTGAAACAGCCAGGGGTACATTCATTAGTCAGATTCAGTTGCAAAACGTTTTGCAATGGAAACCGTTTATTCTAGAAAGTAGGAACCACAGAAAAGGGAGGGGCCTACCTGAATTTGTCCAATAGAAACACTCATTTTCGTTGCAAAGGGTTTCAGTTCAGAGTAGGCCTATAAATGGTTTTGCAACGGAATCTGACTAATCAACACATCCCTGTTGAGTGCCCTGGAGTAACTACTGTTTTTCCTTATAGAGTGAGAGACGAGGGCCAGGAGAACAGTGCTTGGGGCCAGAGGTTTTCAGGCCATCACTCACCCCCACACAGAGCTGATAAAATGGAGTGTGCGATGGACACTCGGCAAGGTGTGTTATCAAGATTTACTATAGATATATGCCTGTAATGCGATGGATGGTTATCCTCACATAGAGGGTTATACCTAAATACTGGAAATTCATGACCAAAACAATTTTACTTGGCAATGCTTCTTAAATTCTCATTTGGAAAGCACCGGTGTCTTATAAACGCCTGTTTCTAGTTGCTGGTGGAACTCCAATAATTAGGAAATATTCAGAAGTATATTAAATCCACGTTTTGTACCAAGTGAGAGATGCTTCTCGTGTGTGATGTAGATCTTTGTTTGGGTTGTGCTGTCTCCTATTTATACACGTGGCCACATCTTTTAGAAATAACTAGTTCCAGCTTAGATGTTGGGAAATGTGATATGTCTGGCAGCTAAGATGACGAGGGATCTCCTCACTCAGTACAAAAGGTGGATTTAATATCTTTCTGAATATTCTCTGGTTATCAGAGTTTCACCAGCAACTGGAAACACACCCATGCCCAGACATGCTCCGAAACTTTGGCGGTTAGTAAGTATTTTTTAGACCTCCCGCTTTGGGCTGCATGTGTAAATGTGCAGTATATACAGTATCAGTCAAAAGTTTGGACACACCTACTCATTCTAGGGATTTTCTTTATTTGACTATTTCCTACATTGTAAAATAATAGTGAAGACATCAAAACTATGAAATAACACATATGGAATCATGTAGTAACCAAAAAAGTGTTAAACAAATCTAAATGTCTTTTATATTTGAGATTCTTCAAAGTACGTAGCCACCCTTTGCCTTGATGACAGCTTTGCACACTCTTGGCATTCTCTCAACCATCTTCATGAGGTAGTCACCTGGAATGCATTTCAATTAACAGGTGTGCCTTGTTAAAAGTTCATTTGTGCAATTTCTTTCCTTCTTTTAGAATTTTGAACGTTAGCTTGCTAAGTTAACGTTACCTGCCACTCTTGTCCCTGCTCCCCCTTCCTCTTCTGCTGCGGCTGGAAATATTTCAAACTCACCCGAGGGAAAAAATTAAATTGAAGACAGATAAATGTAGCTATCTTGCTTGCACTTTATACAGTTCCAAACAAACTAGCTAGCTAACTTGCTAGACTAGTAATGTTAGTTAATCATGTTTCTATCATCAACATACTTGTGGATATTTGATAGCTAATTGCCATTACAATTGTGGCAGCAATATTATAGAGCTAAATGATGTTAGTTTTTAGGTTATATCTAGCTTATGTAGTTAACTAGTTGGCTAGCTAACGTTAGTCAAACAACCTAACTTACCTTTCTTGCAGTTTCTCATGCAGGATCACTGAGGGGATTCAAGTGAATTGTGTTTCACGCCACAGAGCTTCTGTACTGCGCACTGGTCACTCACGTACTGGTCCCTGGCGTGCCGTTTCTCGCACAGGTGCATTCTGAAGTGATTCAAGTGAATTGTGTTTCGCGCCATACAGCGTCTGTATCGAGCATGGGTCACTCGTGCACTTTCTTGAGTTGTAGGCTGCCTGCCACTGCTCACAAAGCTAAATAACCTTCAGAACTGTGTTGAACCCAGACAGATTATCTTTTTACGAAGAAAAGTGAATGTGCTTTACAGAACTTGATTGAAACTATGTTTGGTAGAAAGTTTATTTTGGTATGGTGGATATTATTCTGCCGTGGAGCAGTGCAACACTTAAGTGAACCTAGAGGAAACACTGCCGCAAGTAAATGTTTGTTGAAAGTTTCTTTGCCGTGCTTTCAGTAGACTATCGTCTCGACCTCAAGATAGCTATAGCTATGCTGCTGGAGGTGCGAGCTGGATTGGCTAGATCGTGAAATGCCAATGACACACCCACCAGGTTGCCAATTCTCTTCCTGGCCACCTTTTATTAGGAATGTATGTCCTATGTTGCTGATGAAATTCACCATACTCGTAATTTATCCAGACAAAGAAATGCGATTGGTTAATCTGTAAATAAGGAATATGATTGGTTAATCTGTGCAGGTGTGGACGAGGCAGCAGAGAGTGAACACACTCTAGAGGAAACGTCTGCAAAAGAAGGAAGTGAGATGCCGCACAAGAAGAACAAGAAGCACAAAAAACACAAGGTCAAAAAGAAGAAGAAGAAACGCTGCAAGGGAGAGCGGGAGACCAGCTCAGAGTCGGTCCCAGAGTCCGACGTAGAGAAGCCACCAGTCAGAACCAGAGCAGGGTGAGGCTCCTCCCATTAGAACCAGAACATTGTTTGACTCCTCCCATTAGAACCACAACAATGAGGAAGTTAGATTAAGCTTAAATGCTGTGCACGTGCTTAACCTATGTCACTTTTGTTTTGAGAAGACTTCATCGTCAGCCAGAGCAGGGCACCTGGCTCACGCCCGGGAGGCAGCGCAGTTCCAAAACGAATGCAATTACTTTTCACCCGGCGCATACTCCTCCCACCAGAGCAACATGGGCCAAATAATTGAATGCACTCACTGCTAGACTCTGCCCATTACACCCAGACCTGTGCTAGACAGAACAGGGTGTTGCCTGGTCACCTCTAGATGGTTCCTTCACTGGAATATAGGAGACAAAGCAGCAGAAATGTTGCACTAATCAGCCAACAGGCTCTTGTTTGTCTTTATACTACTGGGACAATTGTGAATATTTGCTGTTATAATAAATGTTTTCTTTGTTGTTTTTAGCTTGAGGACTCATGGCCTAGTGGCTTCTGATGCAGGAGCAAGCACAAAAGATGAGGCAACAAAGGGCTTGATCACAGGTAAGGAGTGTGGCTCTGGGTTCAGGTGTAGGAAATTAACAGATGCTAAAGTTATTTGTTGCTAATGCCTGTGTACCGGTCCAAGCAGGTAAACCTGAGGTATGTGATGCTAAAGCCAGAAAACACAAAAGACATGTTGGGAAAAAGAAGAAAAAGAGGAGGAGAAAAGGGGAAGAGAAGCAGGAGAAGAACTCACCTTTACACTCCCCATCAGAGAGCGAATCTATGTCAGGGTCAGATTCTGAGTCTGAGGAGAAGCCAGCTGGCACGGTTGTGCAAGCAGTTCCCATCCTGTCTAAGGCCAGACAAGAGGAAAGGGTGTCCTCCCTACGCCTAACTCTCGGCCAAAAAGAGGGATCTCTGAAAATGTGTCAAACCTCGGATGAGCAGTCTGCGGATGCACGAGGAAAGACAGAAGAGAAGGCGCCCCCTGCTGACAGCGAGGAACAGACAGTCTCTGTCATAAAGGCAGACGATTCACGGAGCGACAGGTGCTTCAGTCACACCCAGGAGCTTCCGGACATCATCCCCAAGCAAGGCGGCCAGAGAGAGGAGACAAACGCAGGGCAGAGGTCAAAGGTGAATAACCATGCTCCCTCACGGTCAAGGTCACAGTCACTGACGGACACTAAAAAAGCCAGATCGAGTCTTAGTCATTCGACAAGCTCCAAGCAGTCCAGATCAAGCCGCAGTCGTTCACAAAGCCCCAAGCGATTGTCTGGTCTGCCTGTGTCTAGCAGGGGCAGGTCTCGATCCTTCTCAAAGAGCATGACTCCCAAGAGGAAGCAGTCTAAGTCCCTTAAAAGGACAGGACGTAAGTCCCTTTCTTTGTCCCCTAGGAGAGGATACAAGTCTCCTCTGTCCCCCAGGAGAGGAAGCAAGTCCCCTTCTCTGTCCCCCAGGAGAGGATGCAAGTCCCCTTCTCTGTCCCCCAGGAGAGGACGCAAGTCCCCTTCTCTGTCCCCCAGGAGAGGACGCAAGTCCCCTTCTCTGTCCCCCAGGAGAGGACGCAAGTCCCCTTCTCTGTCCCCCAGGAGAGGACGCAAGTCCCCTTCTCTGTCCCCCAGGAGAGGACGCAAGTCCCCTTCTCTGTCCCCCAGGAGAGGACGCAAGTCCCCTTCTCTGTCCCCCAGGAGAGGACGCAAGTCCCCTTCTCTGTCCCCCAGGAGAGGACGCAAGTCCCCTTCTCTGTCCCTCAGGAGAGGACGCAAGTCCCCTCCTCTGTCCCCCAGGAGAGGACGCAAGTCCCCTCCTCTGTCCCCCAGGAGAGGATGCAAGTCCCCTTCTCTGTCCCCCAGGAGAGGACGCAAGTCCCCTTCTCTGTCCCCCAGGAGAGGACGCAAGTCCCCTCCTCTGTCCCCCAGGAGAGGACGCAAGTCCCCTCCTCTGTCCCCCAGGAGAGGACGCAAGTCGTCTCCTCTGTCCCCCTGGAGAGGACGCAAGTCGTCTCCTCTGTCCCCCAGGAGAGGACGCAAGTCGTCTCCTCTGTCCCCCTGGAGAGGACGCAAGTCGTCTCCTCTGTCCCCCAGGAGAGGACGCAAGTCGTCTCCTCTGTCCCCCAGTCTGTCCCCCAGGAGAGGACGCAAGTCGTCTCCTCTGTCCCCCTGGAGAGGACGCAAGTCGTCTCCTCTGTCCCCCAGGAGAGGACGCAAGTCGTCTCCTCTGTCCCCCAGGAGAGGACGCAAGTCGTCTCCTCTGTCCCCCAGGAGAGGACGCAAACTGTCTCCTCTGTCCCCCAGGAGAGGACGCAAACTGTCTCCGTCTCCAAGACGAGGGCGGCGGTCTGCGTCCAGGCCTCGCGGTCGCGTCAGGAGGTCGAGGACCAGAACCCCTCCCCCTCGTCGTGGTAGACCCTCGAGGTCCCGCTCGCCTGTGAGGCTGACTCGCCGCTCACGCTCCAAATCTAGACGGCTCCGTCATTCCCGGTCGCTGAGAAGAGGCCGGAGCTCCAAGAGCTGCTCCCCGTCTCACAGGAAGAGGTCCCCCCCCAGGACACGACGGTCCCGGTCTCCGGTCAGGAGAGGCAAGCGTACTCGCTCCCGCTCTGTCGTGATCCTGAAGAGGAACAGGAAAGGCTCACTGTCCAAATCCCCAACCGGCAAGAACACCAAGTCCCGCTCCAGGAGCTGCAGGAAATCCAGTTCACCAGTACAGAAAATACTTTCCAGATCACCAAAGCGGGGCAGGACAAAGTCCAGATCCCCAAGACGCAGTAAACCATCAAGATCACCATTGCCATGTAACAGGTCTTGTACTCCTAAAGCCAAATCCCTGAAAAGAAACAAGTGTTCACTGTCAAAATCGCCCAAAAGAGACATATCGAAATCCAGGTCTGTCTTAAGCGACAGGCAATCTGACAGCGTATCCCCAGAACGCTCAAGATCCAGGTCTACTGCCAAAGACCTGAAGTCTCTGAAATCGGTCAAACATACTGCAGACAAAACTGTGAATGATGAAGCACCTACCAAGCCTGTTGGGGAGGCTGTAGCAACAGCTGCAGCAGGGCCCTGGAAGCCCCTCCCTTGGGCTGCAGCCTCCAGTTCTATCATACAGGGCAAGCCAGTGGCTGGGCAGGCTGACGAGAGTAGCTCTGAGATTCCATCTGAAGACCACGACTCTGCAGCAGAAGAGCCAAAGGGAGCAAGAAGCACAACAAGCTCCTCTGAAGAAGAGCCAGATGAGCATGCTATCTCCAGGTCTGTGTCACCAGAGACCGTTTGTGCTGATCGCCGCTACAGGGCATCATCTTCTAAATCCTCCATCAAGAAGGCATCATCCTCGAAGCAACGTCAGTCCTCAAAATCAGCATCTCCTGCCAGGAAGTCCCACTCACCTGCCGGCAGAAAGACGTCCACCTCTCCCTCACGGAGGTGCTCCCGGTCCAAGTCTATCTCTCCTTCTCAGTCCAAGTCTGCCTCCAGAAGGAGGCGATCTATGTCCCCATCCAGGAAAAGGAAGTCTGTCTCTCCGCCTGCCAGACGGAAGAAGAGGTCCAAGTCCAGAAGTCCTGTCCGGCGCAGGAGATCACACTCTAAGTCACCAGCACGGCGCAGGAAGTCACGTTCCAAGTCCAGGACCAAGCACTCAAAGTCCCGCTCCCCGGCCAGAAGGAAGAGGTCCAAATCCACAGACAGGAGCAAACGCCTCAAGTCTCGTTCTCCAGGCCGGAGGAGAAGGTCCGGGTCGCGACGGCGCCGACCCATCATGCGAAATCGCTCATTTGACCGCCGCGACCGATGGAAACGGGAACCAAGCCATTCACCCATCCTCATCCTCCGCAAGCGCCGGTCCACATCTCGAACCCGCCGCAGTGCCAGCAAGACCCCTCCTCGTCTCACTGAGCTGGGTAAGACTACAAGTATGGAGTTCTTTGGAACCCTCTTCCCGACAGCTAAAGCTACGAAGCTTCTGCGCATGTGCAGGATCCTTTATTTTCCACACAATCTGTGCTCTACTTGTTCAGCTGTCCAGAGAACAGGCTACTTTATTAAACAAGCACCATTTGCCAGAGTAGCCTGTTCTCTGGACAGCTGAACAAGTACAGCAGAGACTGGGTGTAAAGTAGAGAATCCCACACATGCGCAGAAGCTTAGGACCTTTAGCTGTCGAGAAGAGGGTTCCAGAGAACTTGGATCCGCAGCCACTCCGTATATACATACACCAATCCAATGTATTGTCATAGTTAAGTACCCTCAGTTTAATGGTGGCTATTCTAGGCACCTTAGAACAGATTAGTTGATAGTGATAATGTAGTCTAAAATTCCACTGTTGACAGATGTGTATTCTCCCCTTTCCTCTCCCCTTTCTCTCTTCACAGACAAAGACCAGCTCCTGGAGATAGCGAAGGCCAATGCAGCAGCCATGTGTGCTAAAGCAGGTGTGCCCATTCCAGAGAGTCTGAGACCCAAGGCCATCCTCCAGCTTCCCCTGCCCAACCCAGCCCCAACCCCTCTGAATCTGCCTCTTCCCCTGCCCTTGCCTCTCAACATGCCCGGCATGGGAATGCCCAACATGAACATGCCCAACATGAACATGTCCAATATGGCCATGAGTGCTGCCATGGCCAGTATGAAAGCTGCCACCATGACTGCAGCCCTCACCAACATGGCCCAGATGTCAAACATGCCCCAGATGGCCCCCCTCCCCACCATCACCAACAAGCCCCCTCCTAGCCAGGCTCCCCAAACAACCCTTCCCCCCCTCAACCTGGACCACATAGAGGAGGTGAAGAGGAAGGTGACTCAGCAGGCCAACATCTACAGCATCAAGGAGCTCACTGAGGTAAGACTTACAAGAGACTTGTACTGTATGTAATAACAAAGATTTACTTTATCAATTGTGGATGTAGACCCCCCATAATGTATTACAGCTAGCGTCAAACTTTAGCTCAGACTCCCATTTTGTATTCTTTTATGTAATGATTTTGGCCATTAAGCCCTTTATCTGCTTCCCCAGAGTCATGATCTTGTGGATACCATTTTTATGTCTCTGCATGCAGTTTGAAGGAATTTGCTAACTGTGCAATTGCTAATTAGTGTTACCGTCATGCCTGGAAGTCTATGGTAACTGCTAGCATGCTAGTAGATGCCATAGTCTTCCAGTCCATTGCGCTAATGCTAGTTAGCATTGGCTCCCAAAACCACCTCTAACTTCCTTCATACTGGATGCAGAGACCTGACCCTGGGGAAGTAGATAAAGGGCTTCATTGCCAAAATTGCGAAGTATCCTTAAAGGTTACAAACATGAAGAGAATGAACCTGCATCTTACTGACGAGTCAACCGCTTCCAGATGTATTATGTAGTGTCTTGAGGTTACAAGCACGACAAGACTCGAATGTGAAGACAACTGTGTTGTTTGGGGTGTTCTCTTGTATTATTCTGACTGTGTTGACTTCACAATGATTTGTGTGTAGAAATGTAAGATGATAGCGGCGAGTAAAGAGGAGATGGCCATAGCGAAGCCGCATGTGTCTGATGACGAGAATGAGGACAGGAAGCCCTGTGGCAAGAGCTTCTTATTAAGTGTAAGAACTCCCAAGCTTCATTCTAGCATTCACCCACCATACATTCAAACATTCACGCATATTAGATGAATGATGAGTAGTAGAGTGATTTAGTAACTTTTCTCTCTATTCTGCAGTAACTTTCTTTGGGGCACATCAGAGGTACTCCCCATGGATACCATCACCAGGTGGACAGAAGTCAAGGTTGTTGTGGTTATAGAGCAGGAACCTCATCAGATACTGCCAGCCCTTGTTCTCTGGACAATCGTTCCCTCCCCAGCCCCTCCCATCAGTACTCTAGCTGTCTGGGGAAGTGTTTGAAACGTCAGTGATCCTGTGTCCCATTGGACAGACTGGCCTGAGTGTTCTTGTGTGTCATTGGATGGATTGCAGTGTGTACAGTGTGGTTATCCCTAGCTTCTACACTCTGCTCAGACAGAGCTCTCTGGACAATGACTGAAGCAAAATGATATAGGAACATATTTTCAATGTTTTGTCAACCCTTTCTAATGTTAAACTTCTGTTTCTTTTTTATTGTGTTCAGTAATAATATTTCCACCTCATGGTTCCTTTAGTGACATTTTAACCTGTAATTAAGTGAACTGCTCGGTCTGCCCTCAGCACGCACGGGCACACAAATACACACATCAGTAATATGATGGTCAGGTGTGTCTTTAGTGACGGGCAGACCGACCAGGTCTCTCCATTGAGAAGACAAACTTATCAGGTCTTTGTAGGATCCACTCTAAATGTTTTGTCACTTCTCTATATATTAACTGATGTAATCTTTAGCTATTTTAATGACAAATACATTTTAGGATTTCCTTGATCAGTAGTAGAATATTATTTGTCTGACTTTGTACATAATGTGTTGATTATTAAAGGAAACCAGAAAATCACCTGTTGTCTAATGTTCTTTATGTAGGAGCCTAACTGTTAAGGTCCCCGTTTTTTTTCTAAATCTTTACCTTGTGGTCAGTACTGCAGGGGTGTATTCATTACGCCGATTCTGTTGCAAAACGTTTCTCCAATAGAAACTTGTTTTAATTGTTTGGATTAATTACCGCCGATGTACTATATATTCTTTGATTCTAATCAGAGACTGATTCAGACCCGGAACACAAGTTTTTTTTAGTTTGCTTGAATGCTTGCTACATTTTGAAACAGTTTCTAGTGAACGATACTTTACACCAAAATGTTCTTGAACAGACTTTGAGGTACGTTTGCTCTCGTTTGGTGAGTGTGGCGAGGTGTGGCTTGAGGCAATGAGTGGCGTATTTAAAGGGCAGTGGCCATGCTGACAGTATTCCCCAACCCACAACCCCTCCCTGTTTTTCATCTGGTTGTTCAGTACAGCACCATTTCCGTTCAATTTAACTTTCCTAACTTAAAAATGTATTGAACGTAGCTCAGGTTTGTTATTTCTGACCTCGCAGCTATATGACTAACTCTGAGCTGTGTAAGTAAGTTTAACCTCGTTCCCATTGCAATGTACAACACTATTGACCTCAGTAAGGGATCTAGTGCTAATGGGTCCTGAGGCACTGGAGGTCCTTCTGCCGGGCACTTCGTTGGGTTCTAAAGATCCACAGTTCATTGTTTTACTGGCCCTTATTTGGGCTTTTCAGACCGCACTTTCAGAGCAGGGCCAGGGGTGTATTCATTATTCAGACTGTTGCAACGATAACCATTAACCGTTTATTCTAGGAACCAAGAACGGAAGCAAACGGAGCAAACAAAATAAAATGTTGAGGGACCTACCTGAATTTGTCCAATAGAAACTTGTTTTCAGTTTGGGAAAAAACGGTTTCTGTTGCAAAATGTTTTGCAACCGACTAAATGTTTTGCAACAGAATCAAAGTAATGAATACACCCCAGCTACGATCATGCCGTTGTGACCATGGTGGCCCAAAGGCTCATGGAAGCTCTTTAGTATAAAAAAAAAACGATGATGGTGGAACACTTTCGACATCCGGACCATAGTGCCAGGAAAACAGGTCACACACACTCATTAGTCAGCTCCAGTCAGTCCGCTAAATTCTGGTGGAGAGATCAGAGCTGAACTGTTCTCAGAGTTAGATAGTGAAAATGACAGACTTCTGAGGAAGGGCTGGACCACTACCTCTTTAATCAAGTGAGGGTCATATGCTGCTACGTAGTGTGTGTGTGTGTGTGTCGTGGTTATCGTGTGTGTTGATTATTGTGTGTGTGTTAGGTGGACCTAGTGGTACCGGACAGTGGACAGGCGTGTTGAGGTTCTGAAGGTGGTCAGAGATCTGACCGCTAAGGTCAGCAAGATAGATGGATGCCTCCAGTCCATTGCCCACGCTGGAGTCAACAACGAGAACATCAAGATAACACAACGACTTTGATATCTTTCACACAGTAGCCTTCAATATGTCAATCTCAGAATTATGGGATCTCTGTGTGTGTGTGTGTTCAGGACCAGCCTGCCGTGGTGTCTAAATGGGGCCACTGTGCTTGTGTGTGTTAATATTGTGTGTGTGCCTGTGAGGGGTCTGATGATTGTGTGTGTAGGTCCTGACTCCCAGCCTGGTATTGGTGAGTGTTCCGGTGAGAGGGTTGATTGGATATCATGAGCATGTGACTTGTCAGTGAAGATCACAGGAGGTTGGTGGCACCTTAATCGGGGAGGACGGGCTCGAGGTAAAGGCTGGAGTGGAATTAGTGGAATGGTATCAAATACATTAAACACATGACTTTCATGTGACTGATGCCATTCCATTTACTCCGTTCCAGCCATTCATGAGCCGTCCTCTCCTCGGCAGAGATAGTATTCTCTGACTGGCTCACTCCTCCCTACTCCTATCCACGAGCCAGAGAAACTCTACCAATGGCTGAAGCTGGAGAGCTTCACAAGACCCGCCCAGGACTTGCAGGTAGGATGTCTTAAAGCAGTTCAAAGAGTTAGCCAGTAAAATGTTTTAAATATTCTCAAATAACTCTATTGATCTGCATGCGTTTGTATGTTTGTCTTTTATAGGATGCCAAAGTGTGTGGAGGGAGACATTGTTTGTTGTTGCCATAGAGACGGTGGAAGGTGTGATGGAGGCGGAACTTGTTCCAACAGTGGAGCTGATCAACTATTATCAGAAGAAGGCCCACTGGCCCCACCTTCTGCAGCGCTGGCCAACCACAGAGAGAGCTCACTGCATCAAGGTCAGCTGGGAGTCATGCTTACTAACTCCTACTTCCCTACACCTAAAGGACTCTCAGACCATGAGAAACAAGATTCTCCGGTCTGATGAAACCAAGATTGAACACTTTGGCCTGAATGCCAAGCATCACGTCTGGAGGAAACCTGGCACCATCCCTACGGTGAAGCATGGTGGTGGCAGCATCATGCTGTCGGGATGTTTTTCAGCGGCAGGGACTGGGAGACGAGTCAGGATCGAGGGAACGATGAACGGAGCAAAGTACAGAGAGATCCTTGATGAAAACCTGCTCCAGAGTGTTCAGGACTTTGGACTGGGGTGAAGGTTCACCTTCCAACAGGACAATGACCCTAAGCACACAGTCAAGAGAACACATGAGTGGCTTCGGAACAAGTCTCTGAATGTCCTTGAGCGGTCCAGCCAGAGCCCGGTATTGAACCCAATCAAACATCTCTGGAGAGACCTGAAAATAGCTGTGCAGCGATGCTTCCCACCCAACCTGACAGAGCTTGAGAGGATCTGCAGAGAAGAATGGGAGAAACTCCCCAAGTACAGGTCTGCCAAGTTTGTAGCATCATACCTAAGAAGACTCGAGGCTGTAATCGCTGCCAAAGGTGCTTTAACAAAGTACTGAGTAAAGGGTCTGAATACTTATGTAAATGTGATATATCCGTTTTTAAGTTTTATACATTTGCAAAAAAATCTAAAAATCAGGTTTTGCTTTGTCATTATGGGGTATTGTGTGTAGATTGATGACATTTTTTTTTTTTAATCAATTGTAGAATATGGCTGTAACCTAACAAAATGTGGAAAAAGTCAATGGTCTGAACATACTTTCCGAATGCACTGTAAAACCAATACAGAGTGTGTTGAATGTCCTTATTAAACAAGTCACAAGTGTATTTTTTCTTTACTGAATCAAGTTTTGAGTTTATTATGTTGCATACATTATTGCGTCTGTTGAAATGTCAGTTAAAAAGTTTCATAGATTTGAATTTTCATGTAACACATATCAACTGCTTCTACGTTTATGATCCAGCAGAGTGCAGCATCGCTCCACTCCCTGTGTGTCAGCAAGTAAAATGTTATTTGTCACATGCTTCGAAAACAACAGGTGTAGATGAACAATGAAATGCTTACTTCCGGCTCTTGCCTACAATGCAGAGAGTAAAATAATAACACAAGGAAGAAATACACAATTGTTAACAACACCTTGGCTATATACACAAGGTACCAGTACCGAGTTGATATGCAGAGGTACGAGGTAATTGAGGTAGATATGTACAGTACCAGTCAAAAGTTTAGACACACCTACTCATCCAAGGGTTTTTCTTTATTTGTACTATTTTCTAAATAATAGTGAAGACTTCAAAACTATGAAATAACACATATGGAATCATGTAGTAACCAAAAAAGTGTAAAACAAATCTAAATGTATTTTTGATTCTTCAAAGTAGCCACCCTTTGCCTTGATGACAGCTTTGCACACTATTGGCATCCTCTCAACCAGCTGCTCCTGGAATGCTTTTCCAACAGTCCTGAAGGAGTTCCCACATATGCTGAGCAATTGTTGGCTGCTTTTCCTTCACTCTGCGGTCCAACTCATCCCAAATATCAATTGGATTGAGGTCGGGTGATTGTGGAGGCCAGGTCATCGGATGCAGCACTACAACACTCTCCTTCTTGGTCAAATTGCCCTTACACAGCCTGGAGGTGTGTTGGGTCATTGTCCTGTTGAAAAACAAATGATAGTCCCAATAAGCGCAAACCAGATGGGATGGCGTATCGCTGCAGAATGCTGTGGTAGCCATGCTGGTTAAGTGTGCTTTGAATTCTAAATGAATCACTGACAGTGTCACGAGCAAAGCACCATTATACCACCTCTGCCATGGTTCACGGTGGGAACCACATATGCGGAGATCTTCCGTTCACCTACTCTGCGTCTCACAAAGACACGGCAGTTGGAACCAAAAATCTCTAATTTGGACTCATCAGACAAAAGGGCAGATTTCCAACGATCTAATATCCATTGCTCGTATTTCTTGGACCAAGCAAGTCTCTTCTTATTATTGGTGTCATTTAGTGGTGGTTTCTTTGCAGCAATTTGACAATGAATAATAAAATTTTTAATAATGAAGCCCTGATTCACGCAGGCTCCTCTGAACAGTTGATGTTGAGATGTGTCTGTTACTTGAACACTGTGAAGCATTTATTTGGGTGGCAATCTGAGGCTGGTAACTCTAATGAACTTATCCTCTGCAGCAGAGGTAACTCTGGGTCTTCTTTTCCTCTGGCGGTCCTCATGAGAGCCAGTTTCATCATAGCGCTTGATGGTTTTTGCGACTGCACTTGAAGAAACTTTGAAAGTTTTAGAAATTTTCCAGATTGACTGTCCTTCATGTCTTAAAGTAATGATGGACTGTCGTTTCTCTTTGCTTATTTGAGCTGTTCTTGCCATAATATGGACTTGGTCTTTTACTAAATAGGGCTATCTTCTGTATACCACCCCTACCTTGTCACAACACAACTGATTGGCTCAAACGCATTAAGAAGGAAAGAAAATGCACAAATTAACTTTTAACAAGGTACACCTGTTAATTGAAATGCATTCCAGGTGACTACCTCAGGAATCATGTTGAGAGAACGCCAAGAGTGTGAAAGCTATCATCAAGGCAAAGGGTGGCTCTTTGAAGAATCTAAAATCAAAAATATATTTTGATTTGTTTAACACTTTTTTGGTTACCACATGATTCCATGTGTTATTTCATGTATTTATTCAACAATGTAGAAAATAGTAAAAAATAAAGAAAAACCCTTCAATGAGTAGGTGTGTCCAAACTTTTGACTGGTACCGTACTTATACAGTTGAAGTCGGAAGTTTACATACACCTTAGCCAAATACATTAAAATCAGTTTTCACAATTCCTGACATTTAATCCTAGTAAAACTTCCCTGTCTCAGGTTAGTTAGGATTGCCACTTTATTTTAAGAATGTGAAATGTCAGAATAATAGTAGAGAGAATTATTTATTTCAGCTTTTATTTCTTTCATCACATTCCCAGTGGGTCAGAAGTTTACCTACACTCAATTAGTATTTGGTAGCATTGCCTTTAAATTGCTTAACTTGGGTTAAACGCTTCGGGTAGCCTTCCACAAGATTCACACAATAAGTTGGGTGAATTTTGGCCCATTCCTCCTGACAGAGCTGGTGTAACTGAGTCAGGTTTGTAGGCCTTGCTCGCACCCGCTTTTTCAGTTCTACCCACAAATGTTCTATAGGATTGAGGTCAGGGCTTTGGGATGGCCACTCCAATACCTTGACTTTGTTGTCCTTAAGCCATTTTGCCACAACTTTGGAAGTATGCTTGGGGTCATTGTCCATTTGGAAGACCCATTTGCGACCAAGCTTTAACTTCCTGACTAATGTCTTGAGATGTTGCTTCAATATATCCACCTAATTTTCCTTCCCTCATGATGCCATCTATTTTGTGAAGTGCACCAGTACCTCCTGTAGCAAAGCACCCCCACAACATGATGCTGCCACCCCTGTGCTTTACGGTTGGGATGGTGTTCTTCGGCTTACAAGCCTCCCCCTTTATCCTCCAAACATATCAATGGTCATTGTGGCCAAACAGCTCTATTTTTGTTTCATCAGACCAGAGGACATTTCTCCAAAAAGTACAATCTTTGTCCCCATGTGCAGTTGCAAACCGTAGTCTGGCTTTTTATGGCGGTTTTGGAGCAGTGGCTTCTTCCATGCTGAGCGGCCTTTCAGGTTATGTCGATATAGGATTAGTTTTACTGTGGATATAGATACTTTTGTACCTGTTTCCTCCAGCATCTTCACAAGGTCCTTTGCTGTTGTTCTGGGATTGATTTGCACTTTTCTTACCTAAGTACGTTCATCTCTAGGAGACAAAACGCGTCTCCTTCCTGAACGGTATGACGGCTGCGTGGTCTCATGGTGTTTATACTTGCGTACTATTGTTTGTACAGATGAAAGTGGTACCTTCAGGCGTTTGGAAATTGCTCCCAAGGATGAACCAGACTTGTGGAGGTCTACAATTTATTCAGAGGTCTTGGCTGATTTCTTTTGATTTTCCCATGATGTCAAGCAAAGAGGCACTGAGTTTGAAGGTAGGCCTTGAAATACATCCACAGGTACACCTCCAATTGACTCAAATGATGTCAATTAGCCTATCAGAAGCTTCTAAAGCCATGACATCATTTTATGGAATTTTCCAAGCTGCTTAAAGGCACGGTCAACTTAGTGTATGTAAACTTCTGACCCACTGGAATTGTAATACAGTGAATTATAAGTGAAATAATCTGTCTGTAAACAATTGTTTGAAAAATTTCTTGTGTCATGCACAAAGTAAATGTCCTAACTGACTTGCCAAAACTATAGTTAGTTAACAAGAAATTTGTGGAGGTGTTGAAAAACAAGTTTTAATGACTCCAACCTAAGTATATGTAAACTTCCGACTTCAACTGTAGGTAGGGATAAAGTGACTAGGCAACAGGATAGATAATAAACCGTAGCAGCAGCGTATGTGATGAGTCAAGAGTTAGTGCAAAAGGGTCAATGCAGATAGTCTGGGTAGCTATTTGGTTAACTATTAAGTAGATTTATGGCTTGGGGGTAGAAGTTGTTTAAGGTCCCGTTGGTTCCAGACTTGGAGCATCGATACTGCTTTGCCGTGCCGTATCAGAGAGAACAGTCTAGGACTTTGGTGGCTGGAATTTTTGAAAAAGTTTTGGGCCTTCCTCTGACACCGCCTGGTATGGAGGTCCTGGACGGTAGGAAGCTTGGCCCCAGTGATGTACTGGGCAGTACGCACTACCCTCTGTAGCGCCTTGCGGTCATATGCCAAGCGGTTGCCGTACGAAGCGGTGATGCAACCAGTCAAGATGCTCTCAGTGCTGCAGCTGTATAACTTTTGGAGGATCTGAGGACACATGCCAGATCTGTTCAGCCTCCTGAGGGGGAAGAGGCGTTTCTTTTTTATTGAACCTTTATTTAACTAGGCAAGTCGGTTAAGAACAAATTCTTATTTACAATGACAGCCTACCCCGGCCAAGCCCTAACCCGGACAACTCTGGGCCAAATGTACGCAGTGCTATGGGACTCCCAATCACGGCCGGTTGTGATACAGCCTGGAATCAAACCAGGTCTGTAGTGATGCCTCTAGCACTGAGATGCAGTGCCTTAGACCGCTGCGCCACTCGGGAGCGTTGTTGTGCCGGCTTCTTCTCAACTGTGTTGGTGTATGTGGAACATGTTAATTCCTTAGTGATGTGGACAGCAAGGAACTTGAAGCTCTCAACCCGCTCCACTACAGCCCCGTCGATGTGGATGGGGGCGTGCTCGGCCCTCTGTGTGTGTGTGTGTGTGTGTGTGTGTGTGTGTGTGACACCTGCAGATGAGATGAGCTTTCCTAAAAGGCCACAGCAGGGAGCTAGTCCTCACATTGCCTCATAGCAGACACCTGAGGCAGGCTTTATATTGGGAGACATACTGAATGACAAGGACTGCACTCGGTCCTCCTAGGCACCCTTTTTAGGGATTTGTGTGTTTATAAAAGTACCCTCATGCACTGTACTGTTTTGGGCTTATGTTTGCATACACTGTTTTTGGTTAATGTTTTTCTATGTTTGCTGAGAAGGTGAAGAGAGGATGGCGGGAACACAGGGAACTGAGCGGATGGAGAGAACGTGTGGAGGAAACTAAATGTGTCTGACATGGTGAATGTTCCCAAACACACACAACGGTACACACAACGGTCCCAAACACACACACACACAACGGTATTTCTAGTATAGCTGTTACCATTTACACCTCTACGTCTTCAGGATCCCATCCATACTGAGGCCTACTGCTCCTACCAGCGTTCTAGCTCTTGGGGGCCGCAAAGTCAGATTTGTGCAGTGTATAATTTGTTTATAGAACCAGATCGTCTATGTAAGGAGAATCAGCTTTGTTGTGTGGCATCGTGGGTTAGGGTTAGAGTTAGGGTAGCGTCATGGGAGGGGACATGAATCACTGAGCTGACATTAAGGGTTAGGGATTGAGGTGACTGGGTGAGTCATGTCATTTCTCTCTCACTCAAACACACACACACTGTCCACCGGAATGGCCTCAGAAAATAATACAGACATAGGGTAGTTATTGGAGACAGAAAAACACACTAATGTGATGTCATCTTGTGACTTAGTTTGATTGTTTGATTGAAGGTTTTTTTGTCACGAAGCTGTGTGTGTGTGTGATTGTATGTATTTTACCGTGGTGCTGCAATGATACAATGTGTGGTTTTAGTATTTTGAAGATATTCCATTTATGTTCCATCTTGTCTGAGACACAGTTCTCCCAACATGGATTCAGAAGCTAAGATGGGCTGTGTTGTTGTGATTACTGATAGCCTGTCCTGTGGTGTGTGTGTGTGTGTGTGTGTGTCCCAGCTGATGAGGGTGCATGAATCTATTGGCTGCAGGCTCCATTCAACACTGTCCAATAGCATCTGGAGAGAGACAGAGAGAGAGGGAGAGGGAGAAAGAGAGCGAGAAAGATGTGAACGTCGTAGTTTTTTCTTCTGTTAACGATAATCACGTCCTGTACCGTATTCAGTTGTTGCGGGGTTCAGACCACAAATACTTAGCCTATTACCGGGAGCTTACGGCAACGGTGGAATTTACCCCAGGCACGTCGCTGGTGCACGAGGCTCTGCAGTCATCGACACACGGTCCCAGGATTTCTCTCACCGCTCTCCTGTCCTCTCTCCCCATCTTCTTTTCAGTTTTCTTCGCAGTGAGGGATGAAACGCTCTGTCAGCTGACATTTTTACTGCAGCAGCTGCGTGAACAGACCAATGGAGCAATGACGTGTGTCGGTGAGTCTCATTTATCACCATGTTCTACTGTGTGTGTGTGTGTGTGTGGGGGGGGGTCCTGTGGGCTACAGTACGCTCATTACTATTCATCTGATGTTGCGCTTCACAGTCAAATTGTTGTGACTAAAACCCCGCTATCGAATGTATTTCACTGTTGGCTGTATATAATAGATATATAGCTGGATTTCAGATGGATAACAGGTTGATTTTCTTTAGACATGTCCTGAGTCTAAACGTCATGATTTAAGCAACACAACCGGTGTCATGGCCCCTGTAGCACCTGGGGGTGTCACTGCAGCGAATGGAGAGGAATGGGCTCTGATTTAAATATCCAGCCATATGCAGCTGATACAGGTCCAGATATAGGATACCTGATGATGCAGCTGCAGTACCAGTCACAGCCAAGAGATAACATTTAAATGTTACATATTAATTTCTCTCTCTCGCGCGCGCGCTCTCTCCATCTCTTTCTCTAAAATCGATTCAATTCAAATTACCTTTATTGGCACGAATGGGAACGACCAATACAATATCAATGCTATAGCAACAACAACTACTTGTGCGGACGTTTTAAACATTCATACTAATTTCCCCAAAAGGGCAGGGGGGTTCTGTGATTTAGAAACCTAGGACTGATATTTAACAAAAATTACAATAAGGAAATTACATTAATGACAATTGCAATAACTAGCACATACTGTGCTGCTAGCGCCAAGACTGTTGGCATGTCGATTTTGAATGTAGGCACAAATTATTATTCCACTGAAATAATAATATAGATCATTACACTGAAGTTAAGTGGTAAATGGGCAAAACAATGCCCTAATGATGAGTAACTATAACTTGTTACCATGATATTGCAATGCTATAACCATTTTATCCTGTGCTGTAGTCAGTGGCGATTTAAGCATGTAAGTCTTGGTGGGGCTAACTCCCCACATTTTTTTTTAGATGCATGCCAGCAAAGCCACTACACAACACAACACTAAACAATACATTAATTGCACTATAACGGTGACAAACGGTGCCCACAAACTGTTAGGGCCTACATAAAACTGTCGCAACAGCAGAGCTTTCTTTCCAGCACCATGGAGTGAATCCTTACCACTGCTACACCTGGCTATCAGTGGAGCCTTGTCTGGCAGCGAAACAGTTCATTCAGCCTCATAGTAAATGAGTAAAAAATGCCTTTTTAAAAACATAGCTGATATGGTTGACTTGCTTAAACAAATGTGATTTCTACTGACAATTGAGATGTACAAACTATGGCATAAGGGAACGATGAGCGGATAAGAGGTAATCCGTAATTTCGATTAAGACATTTAATGAACGAGCTAAGACGGACGTAGTCAATACAACTATTTGTTCAGCACTTTTGAAATGTACAGCGACAGAATACAGATCATGGGCCGTTCTTAACGTATTCTCCCTGTACACCAAGTCAGAACCTTAGGATAAATAAAGGGGGCATATAAGCAGACAATGAAAGCTATTTCAATATTCAATGATGACATTTCTCTAAAACAGGTTATAGGCTACATGTGCACCACTAAGTCAGAACAGTAGGCTAAGTTCTGAGGGGGAAAGGGACCAAATCATTAGGGTGTGGCACATGGGCTACTAACAGCTTACTACACAACATACACTTAGTATTACTTTCTTAGCTACAGTTTACATATCTCCCTAGCAAATTACATTATTTATGCAGCAACGTACAATACATTTTTGGAATCACTGTTGTGCTGTGCTCACTTGAACAGGAATGTGGGGCGGCGGTCCTTCTTGTGGGCAAATTTTGTCATGATGATGACTGCTTGTCTAGCTTGCTAGCTAAGATTTTGAAAGTATTATGTTGACATGATCAGTTCAATCAAAGCTACGGTAGATATAATGTGATTTGACGTCATTTTATCTGTGGCCAATGACCTTGAGCCTTCTTGGATGTGCACTTCAAATGTAAATCAATGACAGCACCCAAGAGGGCTTGAAATTTCTAGCTCTCCCTGTAGATTTTGAGGTGATGTAGTGTCCCCATGAGTGACAGAACACTTAGCCAATCACGGCACAACTAGAGAAGATGACCAACCCCTATGCTCTGTATTTTCCGCTAGCTGCCCCTACACCACAGAAAGCACTGAGCTAGGCTGAAGCACTTGCATGTTTGTATGTGGCTTTATTAACTCAAATTTTTTTTATACATTGTTTGCCAAAATAACATGCAAAACAGGCAACAAAAAAACAAGTGGGGCTCAAAATGACAGGTCGCCACTGGCTGCAATGTAAAATTATACCAAGATTGCTCTCAGTTTCTCTTTAGTTGGAGCATGAGAGGAGAAAATGTCTCTCAGTTTCTACCACTCTGCACCTTGAGAGGTTGCAGCCTGTTCTCTCTGGCCAGTCATGTTGTTTTAATGGGGTCTTCATGTCTATACTTTAAGTCCGCCTTTATTTGTGGTATTGTACTCTTTCAGAGTAGGCTGTGTCAAAAATGTTCCCAGTTCAGCCCACACGCTTGGAGGAGAACCATTGTACATGCAGTATGTATATATAATTCAAGCTCTGTCTCTGCTTTTTCTCTCTCTCCGTCTGTCTCTGTCTCTCTCCCTCCATCTAGGCAGAACAGTGTGACTGTACGAAGAGAACCGGAAGGTGACTGGCTGACCCAGGGAGGAGAGAGACATATTCTGAGACAAACACACACAAAAAACTGAGCAGGGCTACGTGAGTGTGTGTTAGACTCTCAGACGGAGTCCTGGTCTAAACCGAACGCAGACACTCCCACATGTCTCCCCCGTCTACCCCCACCCCTATCCCCTCTCTGCCCTCCTATCTACTGTGTGTCCTCTCCATGTTCCTGTCCCTGTCCAGACTGAGGGGCATCCTCCCCCCTCTCCTCTCCCTTGTCCTGTCCCTCCCCCCTGCTGCTAGCCAGTCAGTCATCACCACGTCCCAGGGCAGACTGAGGGGTCAGTTGACCCCCCTGCCTTCTGACCTGCTGGGCCCTGTGGTCCAGTACCTGGGGGTCCCCTACGCCCGCCCCCCCACCGGGGAGAGACGCTTCCAGCCCCCCGAGCCCCCCCTGTCCTGGCCAGGGGTGAGGAACGCCACCCAGTTCTCCCCCGTCTGCCCCCAGCCTGTAGAGGAACACAGCCTGCTGACAGAGATGTTACCTCTCTGGTACTCTGCCAATCTGGACATAGCCAGCACATACCTGTCACAGCAGAGTGAAGACTGTCTCTACCTCAATATATACGTCCCTACTGAGGAAGGTATGTAGTGTATACCACACACACACATACACACACACACACACAATCAAATCAAAGTTTATTTGTCACATGCTTACTTACAGGCTCTAACCAATAGTGCAAAAAAGGTATTAGGTGAACAATAGGTAGGTAAAGAAATAAAACAACAGTAAAAAGACAGGCAATATACAGTAGCGAGGCTATAAAAGTAGCGAGGCTACATACAAACACCGGTTAGTCAGGCTTATTGAGGTAGTATGTACATGTAGATATGGTTAAAGTGACTATGCATATATGATGAACAGAGAGTAGCAGTAGCGTAAAGAGGGGTTGGCGGGTGGATGCATCCATCTCTACATATTTATGCATGCGCCCACATATGTTTCTTTGCATATTGCAAGAGCTGTTGAACGCTCTGCAAATCTGGCTTGTGTGTGTGTGATTCCAGACATCCATGATGAGGGCGGTCTGCGGCCAGTGATGGTGTATGTCCATGGAGGTTCTTATTCTGAAGGGAGCGGCAACATGATGGACGGCAGTGTCCTCGCTAGCTATGGAAACGTCATTGTCATCACAATCAACTACAGGCTGGGAGTACTGGGTTAGTCAACTTCTTCATCAGCGTCGTCGTCATCTTTACCATCATCATCGTGAGATTCCGCCTAATCACCTTTCTGGCTTACTCTCTCACTGGTTGAAATGTCACCGGTCTGTGTTGCCACTGAGAAGCTAGCAGCCTGTACACAGCCAGATTCACTGTGTGTACGCCTGGTTAGAGGGGAGCCATCAGCTTTGTGTTTATGGCTCACAGTAGGTAGGGTTAAATTAAGCTTTATGAGAGAAGGAGGAGAGAGAGAGACTAGACACATTGGAAAGAATTAACTAAAAAACTGAGCAAACTGGAATGCTATTTGACCCTAAATAAAGAGTACACAGTGGCAGAATACCTGACCACTGTGACTGACCTAAAATGAAGGAAGGTTTTGACTATGTAAATATTCAGTGAGCATAGCCTTGCTATTGACAGAGGTCGCCGTAGGCAGACCTGGCTCTCAAGAGAAGACAGACTATGTGCACACTGCCCACACAATGAGGTGGAAACTGAGCTGCACTTCCTAACCTCCTGCCAAATGTATGGCCATATTAGAGACACATATTTCCCTCAGATTACACAGAACCACAAAGAATTCGAAAACAAATCAAATTTTCATTAAAAAAAACTCCTTTATCTATTGGGTGAAATACCAGTCTGCCATCACAGCAGCAAGATTTTTGACCTGTTGCCACAAGAAAAGGGCAACCAGTGAAGAACAAACACCATTATAAATACAACCCATATTTATGTTGTTTTATTTTCCCTTTTGTACTTGAACTATTTCCGCATCGTTACAACACTGTACATAGCCATAATATGACATTTGAAATGTCTATTCCTTTGAAACGTTTGTTAATGTAATGTTTACTGTTCGTTTTTGATCATTTATTTCACCTTTAAAAAATCTATTTCATTTGCTTTAGCAATGTAAATATATGTTTCCAATACCAATAAAGCGCTTTGAATTAAATTGAATTGAGACAAGAGAAGCAGGGTGTGAGGCAAGGAAGGGGAGGGAATAAGAGAGAGGGTAAGAGAGGAGGAGAGGAGGTGATCTAGGGAAAGAGGTAGTGCGGGAAGGGTTAAGAGGAAAAGAGTGGGAGGGGAGGAGGAGGAAAACAAGAGGGGAGAAGAGGAGGGCTAAGTGATCGGATTTATAATCATTGAAGGTCACATGTATCTTGTGGCTCAGCCCTCAGTAACACACACACACTCCAGCTCATCCTGTTAGTGACACACTCATGTCTCTAGTGTGGCGTGTGAATTAGTGACACACTCATTTTGCGTGTGCATGTGTTCAGTGACACATGGATGTTCTGCTGTCCCAGGTCTACCCCAGGTCTGACTGAGGGTGGTGAGCAACGGTCACATGACATCATCAGTCACTGAGTCATGTCACCACATTACCCAGGGTACTCAGGGTTTGGCTACACTGTAAAACATGTCTGTCAATCTGTGTGTAGACAATTAATTTGTTCTACAGTATAAGGGTTAGTGCGCAACTTTAGCCACTTACTGGATTAGGTTTAGGTTATAACGGAATACTGTAATACTTGTTATTATTTATTTATTAAGTTCATTAATGAGAGATTTATAAGTATCTGCCGTATTAACCAATCCCCAGTGAGCCTACTAGTCCCATAATTGTAAGGAATCAAATCTAGTTGGAGATCTAAGTGGAGATCGGCCTTTAGTTCCAAGTCCATATTTACATCCTGCTGTTCATGTCTTTGATGGAAAGTATTTTTTAAATACGATACAGTGCATTCGGAAAGTATTCAGACCCCTTCACTTTTTCAACATTTTGTTACATTACAGCTTTATTCTAAATTGGTTTAAATAAAATGTTTCCCTCATCAATCTACACATAATACTCATAATGGCAAAGCAAAAACAGGTTTTTAGAAATGTATGTAAATTTATAAAAACAACCAAACAGAAATACCTTATTTACATGAGTATTCAGACCCTTTGCTATTAGACTCGAAATTGAGCTCAGGTGCATCCTGTTTCCATTGATCATTCTTGAGATGTTTCTACAACTTGATTGGAGTCCACCTGTGGTAAATTCAATTGATTGGACATGATTTGGAAAGTCACACACCTGTCTATATCAGGGCCCACAGTTGACAGTGCATGTCAGAGCAAAAACCAAGCCATGAGGTTGAAGGAATTGTCCGTAGAGCTCGGAGACAGAATTGTGTCAAGAACACAGTGGCCTCCATCATATTAAGTGGAAGAAGTATGGAACCACCAAGACTCTTCCTAGAGCTATCTGCCCGGCCAATCGGGGGAGAAGGGCCTTGGTCAGGGAGGTGACCAAGAACCCTATGGTCACTCTGACAGCGCTCCAGAGTTCCTCTGTGGAGATGGGAGAACCTTCCAGAAGGATAACCATCTCTGCAGCACTCCACAATCAGGCCTTTATGGTAGAGAGGCCAGAAAGAAGCCACTCCTCAGTAAAAGGCACATGACAGCCCGCTTGGAGTTTGCCAAGTAGCACCGAAAGGAATCTCAGACCATGAGAAACAAGATTCTCTGGTCTGATGAAACCAAGGTTGAACTTTTTGGCCTGAATGCCAAAAGTCACGTCTGGAGGAAACCTGGCACCGCTCATCACCTGGCCAATACTATCCCTACGGTGAAGCATGGTGGTGACAGCATCATGCTGTGGGGAAGTTTTTCAGTGGCAAGGACTGTGAGACTAGTCATGATTGAGGGAAAGATGAACGGAGCAAAGCACAGAGCGAACCTTGATGAAAACCTGCTCCAGAGCGCTCAGGACCTCGGACTGGTGCGAAGGTTCACCTTCCAACAGGAGGACAATGACCCTAATCACACAGCCAAGACAACGCAGGAGTGGCTTGGGGACAAGTCTCTGAATGTCCTTGAGTGGTCCAGCCAGAGCACGGACTTGAACCTGATCTAACATCTATGGAGTAGAGGTCGACCAATTATGATTTTTCAACGCCGATACCGATACCAATTATTGGAGGACCAACAAAAGCAGATACCGATTAATCGGCCGATTTTTATATATATATTTGTAATAATGACAATTACAACAATACTGAATGAACACTATTATTTTAACTTAATATAAAAAATCAATGAAATCAATTTAGTCTCAAATAAATAATGAAACATGTTTAATTTGGTTTAAATAATGCAAAAACAAAGTGTTGTAGAAGACAGTAACAGTGCAATATTTGCCATGTAAAAAATCGAACGTTTAAGTTCCTTGCTCAGAACATGAGAACATATGAAAGCTGGTGGTTCCTTTTAACATGAGTCTTCAATATTCCCAGGTAAGAAGTTTTAGGTTGTAGTTATTATAGGAATGATAGGACTATTTCTATACCATTTGTATTTCATTTATCTTTGACTATTGGATGTTCTTATAGGCACTATAGTATTGCCAGCCTAATCTCGGCAGTTGATAGGCTTGAAGTCATAAACAGCGCATTGCTTGAAGCACAGCGAAGAGCTGCTGGCAAATGCAGGAAAGTGCTGTTTGAATGAATGCTTACGAGCCTGCTGCTGCCTACCACCGCTCCGTCAGACTGCTCTATCAAATCATAGACTTAATTATAATATAATAACACACAGAAATACGAGCCTAAGGTCATTCATTTGGTGAAATCTGTAAACTATCATTTTGAAAACAAAACGTTTATTCTTTCAGTGAAATACGGAACCGTTCCGTATTTTATCTAACGGGTGGCATCCCTAAGTCTAAATATTGCTGTTACATTGCACAACCTTCAATGTAATGTCATAATTATGTACAATTCTGGCAAATTAATTACGGTCTTTGTTAGGAAGAAATGGTCTTCACACAGTTCGCAACGAGCCAGGCAGCCCAAACTGCTGCATATACCTGTCACGTCTTCTACCGAAGGTAGCTCCTCTCCCTGTTCGGGCAGCGCTCGGCGGGCGGCGTCGCCGGTCTACTAGCCATCACTGATCCCTTTTTCCTTTTCTGTTTGTTTTGTCTTTGGTTCTTTTTCATGCCTGGTTTCATTTGTGTTAATTTCTGTGTGTATAATTGTAACCTGTTGCCTGCCTAAGTTTGTGCAGGATTAGTCTTTTATTGTGATGTGCTCGGTTAGATTATACCGTTATTTCTTTTCACGGATTCTTAAGTGTAATCGTGTCGGAACTTTGTTTGTTCCTCCGTGCGTTTGTACGGGTTCTCTGTTGTCGAGGGCGTTGTACCTTTTCGATTGTGCCATTCCTGTGTTGGTGGACTTTCTTATTAAAACACGCTTCTCAGACATCCCTGCTCTCCTGCGCCTGACTCCTACACCTACCACCTAGACGCACATTATCACAATACCCTGACTCTGCTTGCACAGAACGCAAGAGAAGTGACAATTTCCCTAGTTAAAAGAAATTCATGTTAGCAGGCAATATTAACTAGATATGCAGGTTTAAAAATATATACTTGTGTATTGATTTTAATAAAGGCATTGATGTTTATGGTTAGGTACACATTGGTGCAACGACAGTGCTTTTTTCGCGAATGCTCTTGTTAAATCATCACCCGTTTCGCCCATTCCGATTAATTGGTCGACCTCTGCTCTGGAGAGACCTGAAAATAGCTGTGCAGCGACGCTCCCCATCCAACCTGACAGAGCTTGAGAGGATCTGCAGAGAAGAATGGGAGAAACTCCCCAAGTACAGATCTGCCAAGCTTGTAGCGTTATACCCAAGAAGACCCAAAGCTGTAATTGCTGCCAAAGGTGCTTCAACAAAGTACTGAGTAAAGGGTCTGAATACTTATGTAAATGTGATATTTCAATTTTTAATTTGCTAAATTGTAAAAAAAACTGTTTTTGCTTTGTCATTATGGGGTATTGTGTGTAGATTGATGAGGAAAAACAACAATTCAATCGATTTAAAAAATAAGGCTGTAACGTAACAAAATGTGGAAAAAGTCAAGGGGTCTGAATACTTTCCGAATGCTCTGTATTTCTGTTTGTTGTGTTATAATAATTTTTTACTCTAATATCTACTAGACTTTCCTTCTATATTGTTGTGTATTTTATATGTGTTATTCCCTCAGGTTTCCTCAGTACGGGTGACCAGGCAGCTAAAGGCAACTATGGTCTGTTGGACCAGATCCAGGCTCTGCGCTGGGTGAAGGAGAACATTGCTGCATTCAGCGGAGACCCAGACAGAGTCACTGTGTTTGGCTCCGGGGCTGGAGCCTCCTGTGTCAGCCTACTAACTCTGTCCCACTACTCTGAGGGTAAGTAACCTCTAACCCCTGAACCCAACCTCTGAACCCTTACCCTTGACCTTTAACTTCTAACTGTTAGCCTGGTCACACTTCTCAAAGAGTCACCTCCAATTCTTGACCCATAACCTCTGACCTCTAACCTCTGTCAGCATGCTGTGTATCAGATCTGTTCCAGAAGGCGATCATCCAGAGTGGGACAGCCCTGTCCAGCTGGGCGGTCAACTACCAGCCAGGGAAGTATGCAAGGCTGCTGGGGGACAAGGTGGGCTGCAGCCTGGAGGACTCATCAGAGCTGATCGTCTGTTTGCAGGGGAAGACCTACCAGGAGCTGGTGGAACAGAATATCACTCCAGCTAAATACCACACCGCCTTCGGACCTGTCATCGACGGTGATGTCATCCCTGATGACCCCCAGATACTCATGGAGCAGGTGAGAAAATATAGAAGCCTCTATGGTTTATATATATTATACATGTATTACAAGTTATTCTTAAAATGTTAGACCTGGACATAGCACCATTTCAGCAGCTACGTTTGTCTTAAATTATATATTAAATTGCTTAGATCATAGGAATAACTGTGTTACCATATTTATAGACCTATCCAAGGCTTTTGATACTGTTGACCATCGCTTACTCATTCAAAGGTTGTCTGTAATGGGCCTTGACCAGGTGTCTTGCAAGTGGTTTAGGAACTATCTGTCAGATAGGACACAATGTGTGCATTCTGATGGTGTCAAGTCAAGTTTCCTCGATATTACTAAAGGTGTCCTACAGGGGTCGATTTAAAGCCTAGGCAGCAGCTACTCCTAGGGTCTGGCAAAATGAAAGCAGTTTTACCATTTTAAAAACATTACAATACATTCATTACAGAATTCACAACACAATAAGTGTGGGCCCTCAGGCCCATACTCCACTACCACATATCTACAACCCAAAATACATGTGTACGTGTGTGTGTGTATAGTGCGTATGTTATCATATGTGTGTATGCATATGTCTATGTCTATTTGACCATGCTGGTCATTTATTAACATTTGAACATCTTGGCCATGTTCTGTTATAATCTCCACCCGGCACAGCCAGAAGAGGACTGGCCACCCCTCATAGCCTGGTTCCTCTCTAGGTTTCTTCCTAGGTTTTGGCCTTTCTAGGGAGTTTTTCCTAGCCACCGTGCTTCTACACCTGCATTGCTTGCTGTTTGGGGTTTTAGGCTGGGTTTCTGTACAGCACTTTGAGATATCAGCTGATCTAAGAAGGGCTATATAAATACATTTGATTTGATATGCCTATGTTTGTGTTGCTTCACAGTCCCCGCTGTTCTATAAGGTGTGTTTTTTATCTGTTTTTTAAAATCTGATTCTACTGCTTTAATCAATTGCCTGATGTGGAATAGAGTTCCATGTAGTCATGGATCTATGTAGTACTGTGCGCCTCCAATATTCTATTCTGGACTTGAAGAGACCTCTGGTGGCATGTCAAGATTTAGTTGAGGTTTAGGGTTTAGTGAATGATTTCTCCCAAATACAATGCTTTTATTTTTTGAAATATTTAGGACTAACTTATTCCTTGCCATCCATTCTGAAAGCTCTTTGTTAAGTGTTTGTTAAGTGTTAAGTGCAGTCATTTCAGTTGCTGTAGTAGCCGACGTTTATAGTGTTGAGTCATCCGCATACATAGACATACTGGCTTTACTCAATATCGTTAGTAAAGACTGAAAAAAGTAAGGGGCCTAGACAGTTGCCCTGGGGAATTCCTGATTCTACCTTTATTATGTTGGAGAAGCTTCCATTAAAGAACACCCTCTGTGTTCTGTTAGACAGGTAAATCTTTATCCACAATATAGCAGGGGGTGTAAAGCCATAACACATAAAGTGTTTCCAGTAGCAGACTGATTGATAATGTCAAAAGCCGACTAACAGTCGAACAAAACAGCTCCACAATCTTTTTATCATCAATTTCTCTGAGCCAATCATCAGTCATTTGTGTAAGTGCTGTGCTGGTTGAATGTCCTTCCCTATAAGCATGCTGAAAGTCTGTT
This sequence comes from Salvelinus alpinus, assembly GCF_045679555.1. Lineage (NCBI taxonomy): Eukaryota > Metazoa > Chordata > Actinopteri > Salmoniformes > Salmonidae > Salvelinus > Salvelinus alpinus. Next base: position 26,361,115 of record NC_092105.1, on the reverse strand, counting down.
GTCAATTTGTTTACTGTAAAATAGCATTGTATCTGGTCAAACACAATTTTTTCTTCAACTTTACTAAGGGTTGGTAACAGGCTGATTGGTTGGCTATTTGAGCCATGAAAGGGGGCTTTACTATTCTTAGGTAGCGGAATTACTTTTGCTTCCCTCCAGGCCTGAGGGCACACACATTCTAGTAGGCTTAAACTGAAGATATGGTAAATAGGAGTGACCATATCGTCCACTATTATCCACAGCAATTTCCCATCCAAGTTGTCAGACCCCGGTGGCTTGTCATTGTTGATAGACAACAATAATTGTTTCACCTCTTCCACACTCACTTCACAGAATTCAAAAGTACAATTCTTGTCTTTCATAATTTGGTCAGATATACTTGGATGTGTAGTGTCAGCGTTTGTTGCTGGCATGTCATGCCTAAGTTTTCTAATCTTGCCAATGATTTTTTTTTAAATAGTTGGCAATATCAGTGGGTTTTGTAATGAATGAGCCATCTGATTCAATGAATGATGGAGCTGAGTTAGCTTTTTCCCCCAACATTTCATTGAAGGTGCTCCAAAGCTTTTTACTTCTTTGTCATTTATCTTTCATAGTGTAGTTTCTTCTTCTTTTTATTCAAATCAAATCAAATCAAGTTTATTTTATATAGCCCTTCGTACATCAGCTAATATCTCGAAGTGCTGTACAGAAACCCAGCCTAAAACCCCAAACAGCAAGCAATGCAGGTGTAGAAGCACGGTGGCTAGGAAAAACTCCCTAGAAAGGCCAAAACCTAGGAAGAAACCTAGAGAGGAACCAGGCTATGAGGGGTGGCCAGTCCTCTTCTGGCTGTGCCGGGTGGAGATTATAACAGAACTATGCCAAGATGTTCAAAATATTCATAAGTGACAAGCATGGTCAAATAATAATCATGAATAATTTTCAGTTGGCTTTTCATAGCCGATCATTAAGAGTTGAAAATAGCAGGTCTGGGACAGGTGGCGGTTCCATAACCGCAGGCAGAACAATTGAAACTGGAATAGCAGCAAGGCCAGGTGGACTGGGGACAGCAAGGAGTCATCATGCCCGGTAGTCCTGACGTATGGTCCTAGGGCTCAGGTCCTCCGAGAGAGAGAAAGAAAGAGAGAATTAGAGAGAGCCAAGATTTTCAAAATGTTCATAAATGACAAGCATGGTCAAATAATAATCAGGAATAAATATCAGTTGGCTTTTCATAGCCGATCATTAAGAGTTGAAAACAGCAGGTCTGGGACAGGTAGGGGTTCCATAACCGCAGGCAGAACAGCTGAAACTGGAATAGCAGCAAGGCCAGGCGGACTGGGGACAGCAAGGAGTCATCATGCCCGGTTTGCCGTGACGTATGGTCCTAGGGCTCAGGTCCTCCGAGAGAGAGAAAGAAAGAGAGAAGGAGAGAATTAGAGAGAGCCAAGATTTTCAAAATGTTCATAAATGACAAGCATGGTCAAATAATAATCAGGAATAAATATCAGTTGGCTTTTCATAGCCGATCATTAAGAGTTGAAAACAGCAGGTCTGGGACAGGTAGGGGTTCCATAACCGCAGGCAGAACAGCTGAAACTGGAATAGCAGCAAGGCCAGGCGGACTGGGGACAGCAAGGAGTCATCATGCCCGGTTTGCCGTGACGTATGGTCCTAGGGCTCAGGTCCTCCGAGAGAGAGAAAGAAAGAGAGAAGGAGAGAATTAGAGAGAGCCAAGATTTTCAAAATGTTCATAAATGACAAGCATGGTCAAATAATAATCAGGAATAAATATCAGTTGGCTTTTCATAGCCGATCATTAAGAGTTGAAAACAGCAGGTCTGGGACAGGTAGGGGTTCCATAACCGCAGGCAGAACAGCTGAAACTGGAATAGCAGCAAGGCCAGGCGGACTGGGGACAGCAAGGAGTCATCATGCCCGGTTTGCCGTGACGTATGGTCCTAGGGCTCAGGTTCTCCGAGAGAGAGAAAGAAAGAGAGAACGAGAGAATTAGAGAGAGCATACTTAAATTCACACAGGACACTGGATAAGATAGGAGAAGTACTCCAGGTATAACCACCTGACCCTAGCCCCCCGACACATAAACTACTGCAGCATAAATACTGGAGGCTGAGACAGGAGGGGTCAGGAGACACTGTGGCCCCATCAGAAGAAACCCCCGGACAGGGCCAAACAGGAAGGATATAACCCCACCCACTTTGCCAAAGCACAGCCCCCACACCACTAGAGGGATATCTTCAACCACCAACTTACAATCCTGAGACAAGGCCGAGTATAGCCCACAAAGATCTCCACCACAGCACAAACCAAGGGGGGGCGCCAACCCAGACAGGAAGATCACGTCAGTAACTCAACCCACTCAAGTGACGCACCCCTCCCAGGGACGGCATGAAAGAGCACCAGTAAGCCAGTGACTCAGCCCCTGTAATAGGGTTAGAGGCAGAGAATCCCAGTGGAGAGAGGGGAACCGGCCAGGCAGAGACAGCAAGGGCGGTTCGTTGCTCCAGAGCCTTTCCGTTCACCTTCACACTCCTGGGCCAGACTACACTCAATCATATGACCTACTGAAGAGATAAGTCTTCAGTAAAGACTTAAAGGTTGAGACCGAGTCTGCGTCTCTCACATGGGTAGGCAGACCGTTCCATAAAAATGGAGATCTATAGGAGAAAGCCCTGCCTCCCGCTGTTTGCTTAGAAATTCTAGAGACAATTAGGAGGCCTGCGTCTTGTGACCGTAGCGTACGTATAGGTATGTACGGCAGGACCAACTCGGACAAATAGGTAGGAGCAAGCCCATGTAACGCTTTATAGGTTAACAGTAAAACCTTGAAATCAGCCCTTGCCTTAACAGGAAGCCAGTGTAGGGAAGCTAGCACTGGAGTAATATGATCAAATTTCTTGGTTCTAGTCAGGATTCTAGCAGCCGTATTTAGCACTAACTGAAGTTTATTCAGTGCTTTATCCGGGTAGCCGGAAAGTAGAGCATTGCAGTAGTCTAACCTAGAAGTAACAAATGCATGGATTAATTTTTCTGCATCATTTTTGGACAGAAAATTTCTGATTTTTGCAATGTTACGTAGATGGAAAAAAGCTGTCCTTGAAGCTGTCCTTGAAACAGTCTTGATATGTTCGTCAAAAGAGAGATCAGGGTCAAGAGTAACGCCGAGGTCCTTCACAGTTTTATTTGAGACGACTTTACAACCATCAAGATTAATTGTCAGATTTAACAGAAGATCTCTTTGTTTCTTGGGACCTAGAACAAGCATCTCTGTTTTGTCCGAGTTTAAAAGTAGAAAGTTTGCAGCCATCCACTTCCTTATGTCTGAAACACAGGCTTCTAGCGAGGGCAATTTTGGGGCTTCACCATGTTTCATTGAAACATTATTCAGTTTAGTCACATGATTTCTCAATTTGCAGTACGTTTGCCAATCGGTTATGCAGCCAGACTTATTTGCCATCCCTTTTGCCTCATCCTTCTCAACCATACAATTTTTCTATTCCTCATTAATCCACGGGGAGTTAACCGTTTTTACAGTACTTTTCTTAATGGGTGCATGCTTATTAGTAACTGGGATAAGCAATTTCATTTCAATTTTAAGTGCAATGTCTGTTTGCTCCTCATTACACACCACGGACCAACAAATATTATTTACATCAACAACATAGGAATCACTACAAAACTTATTGTATGACATCTTATACACTATATTAGGCCCAGCCTTAGGAACTTTGGGTTTCCTAGATATGGCTACTATATTGTGATCACTACATCCGATGGATCTAGATACTGCTTTCAAGCATATTTCTGCAGCATTAGTAAAGATGTGATCAATACATCTGGTAAATTTAATTTCTGTGCTGTTTGTAACTACTCTGTTAGGTTGACTGATAACCTGAACCAGGTTGCAGGCACTGGTTACAGTTTGAAGCTTTTTCTTGTGTGGGCAGCTTGATGAAAGCCAAATTTGAATCACATTTTAATCACCTAGAAAATATACCTCTCTGTTGATATCGCAATCATTATCAAGCATTTCACACATGCTATCCAGCTACTGATTGTTAACACTCTGTGGTCTATAGTAGCTTCCCACAAGAATGGGCTTTAGGTGAGGCAGATGAACCATATTACTTCAGCAGTAATTTACATGAGATCCTCTCTAATCTTTACAGGAATGTGGTTCTGAATATAAATAGCAACACCTCCACCACTGGCATTTCTGTATTTTCTGTAAATGTTATAACCTTGTATTGCTACCACTGTATCAATAAAGGTATTGTCTAAGTGAGTTTCAGAGATAGTCAGAAAATAAATGTAATCTGTTACTACAAGTTATTCATTTCATGAACCTTGTTTCTCAAGATACATATGTTAACATGGGATATTTTGAGCACTTTTCTGGGAGGCTTGCTTCTTTTCATTGCTTTACTGGGAAGCTTAGCAGAAGTAGATATTCTCATGGTATTTATGTTAGTGCAGGGTGAGCTGCACACAGTGGACTTCCTACTAGGGCACACCGCCTCATTGCTAACAGCATAAATCTGGTTCATAGACACATGATTGCTGCATACAATAGCTGTAGGGTCAGCAGAGGCATCAGGGCAGTTAGAGGGACATACATTAGGTTACTTACATTGTGTCTACCAATGCCCCTGGTATAATGTACATTTGCTAAAGCATTATGATGACTCAGCGACAGAATGGTAGGAATTAACTGAGCTGGGCTTGGGTCATTCATAGGTCATTGAGCAGGTTCTCGCCTATAAATATCTGGGCTTTTGGACTAATAATAATTTGACGTTTAAAATACATATGGATGAGCTAGTTAAGAAGCTGACATTTAAAGTAGGCTTCTTTTATAGAAATAGATCATGCTTCTCCCTGAACAACAAGAGGCAGATTGTATAGTCAACTTTCCTGCCAGAGCTTGACTAAGGTGACACCATTTATTGGAATGCAGCAGGCACTACTCTTAGCCCTTTGGATGCCGTCTACCATAGCACCCTTCGTTTTATCACAGGTGATAGTTTTAATACGCATCACTGCATCCTGTATTAAAAGGTTGGCTGGTTCTCATTAAAGTCCCGTAGATCACTTCATTAGTCCCATTTTGTGTTCAAAGCTCTACTATACAAGCTCTTGACTTACCTAACTTATTTTTTTAAAGTATAAAAACATGAGATACCAAACCCGTTCACAGGGTTGGTCTCCACCGAACTAGGTATATCTGTTTTTTGTTTTAATGCTCCACATTTTTGGAATCACTTACAAAATTGATTACATATTTGGATTCCCTGGTGCCACTAGGGCAGTTTAAAACTCTGATGATGAATGAGTTCACTGAGGTGTGCAATTGTTTTGATTGACTTTAATAATTTGTTAATGATGCCTGTGATGTTCTAATGTAATGTACTTGTTTTTACATTCTATTTTATGTCCTCAGGACACCATTGAAAAAACAGAGATCACCCAAGAAGAAATATTAGATAGTGTTAAAACATTCACATGGAGAAAAGCATCAGAAATGGATGGCTTTCACATAGAATTCTATTCAACATTTTGGGACAAAAATAGCCCCACACAAATGACAAAGCACATGTCACTCAATTCAATACTTCCTAGTTTCATGTATCAAACGGTTATTTCAGTTATATTAAAACCAGGAAAACTTGGAGAGTCCCCTGCTGATTATAGACCCTTAAGTTTAATCAATTGTGACAATAAAATAATAACAAAGCTTATAAACAATAGAATGGCAAAAGTCTTAACAGACTTGATACAGTATATATTAATTAAACAGGGTTATTGAAAATATACAAGAACATGTTTCAGTTTAATACAATACCCCAAAAAACAAGATTCACATTTATCAATAATGGCTGTTGATGCCGAGAAGGCTTTCGACCATCTTGAATGGTCTTTTCTATTCACAACTTTGGAAGCTTTCAACTTTCCAGCTGAAATAATACATTTATAAAAATATTGCATGAATGTCCTAAAGCCCAAATATACACAAATAATACATTATCTGCTGAAATTGCTTTAGAAAGGGGCACAAGACAGGGATGTCCCCTCTCCCCACTCCTGTTTGCACTGGCTATTGAACTGTTTGCACTGGCTATTGAATTCTTTGCAGAAAGAATTAGACAGGACCCAAACGTAACAGGTATCAGTATTGGTAAACATTAATAAAAATATTAACTTATTTGCAGATGATCTCCTGATATACCTGACCAATATTGAAAACTCAATGCCCCCTTTTGCTAAAAATATTTTATGAATACTCAAAAATCTCAGGATCAAAAATGTATGTGGGAAAAAATGAAAAAATGGCATTAGGAAAAAGTAAAAGAATAAGACACGATCTACAGGAATCCTTTTAAGTGGACCACAAAAAAAAAGAAATGAAATACTAAGGATGCTTAATAAATAACAACAAATATATAAAGATAACTTTATTCCATTACACAACAATATGAAAGCAGGTCTAATTAAATGGAAAAATCTTCCCATAAATCTTACAGGTAGGATAAACCTCTTTAGAATGGCATGGCTGCCAGTGATTTTGGATTTAATACCAAGTACCCCACCGAAGACATTCTTTAAAAAAGTATACTTGGTCATAACAGACTTTATATGGCCAAATAAAATGTATAGAATAAAAAAAGAAAGTTTAACATCTTCCTAAGTCTGAGGGTGGTTTTAACCTTCCAGACATGGAATTGTATCAACTCACTACCCAAGGCTTTTATTTGCAACATATGGTTAAATGCACTAAAGAGGAACAATGGGTACATATTGAAGATGCAGATGCTCATCTCCAGAATCAACTTCATAGTTAAGAACACTATAACAATATTGAAGAAAATGAAACATATTCTACAAGAAACAATATCATTCCCTAAAAACACAACCTTATTGATCAATCCTTGGATGGCTTTTCAGAATTCACAGATGAATTGGTCCACATGGAAAACTAAAGGCATAGAAACCCTAAATGACTTGGTAACAGAAAATAAATGTATTTCCATGACAGAATTAAAAAGTCATTTTGGACTGACCAATGAAGATACAGTAGTTTTAAATATATGCAACTTAAAAGTTACGGAAACAGATGCTCAAATGATAGGGAATATACAAAACCTTGCAGAGGGCATATCCAACTGACCGTCTCTTAGAAAAATATATAAACTATTGCAACCAAGACTTATAAAGAACTGATGTTGGTACAAGATGGAGGTATAAACTACTGTATAGAATTTTTTATACAAGATACAAAATTCATGTCTTACGTGTAAAACTAATAATGGCTGAATAATCCATGCTTTTTGGGAATGCTATAAAGTCCGGAAGTTGTGGGTGGAGCTATAAAGTTTGCTGTCAGAAGTATTTCAATGTAACTTACCTTTAATCCGTCTGTCTGCATATTTGAAGACATGGCATATTGGGCTGGGCTGGACAATTCTCTTCTCCTCACTTGAAAAAACTTATTGTAAAAACTTGGAAATAAATCAATCCGCCATCATTAACACAATGGAAAAATCGAATGATTTATTATTAAAATATATAAATAGCATTGGCGACTGAGAAAAACAAATCGATACAATTGCAGGCCAAGTAGCAAACAATAATGCAGGCACTAGGGATGGGGGTGTGAGCATGCGGGTCCGGGCAGATGATATGTGCTCATTTTTTGTGTGTCTGTAAGTTGATGTTCGTATGTATAATTTGTATATGGAGTAAAAAAAGAATAATAATATAATTGGGCTCCCCTGATTAAATAAAAGTTAATAATAAAACATGGTTTATTAGATTTAGCAAGATTTGGTTCTGAGTCAGGGTTAAGGATGCATAATATTGTTATTGTCAACCCTGTTCGTCACACATAGGGAGAGTTCCTCAACTATGATATCATGCTGGGTGTGAACCAGGGGGAGGGGCTTCAGTTCGTTGACGGGATGGTGGACAGTGAGGACGGTGTCTCCAGCGACGATTTTGACTTTGCCGTGTCGGACTTCGTGGACAGTCTCTACGGCTACCCAGAGGGGAAGGTAGGCTGTAGGAAAATGTATATGCCCATCCAGTGTTTCTACGCCAGGTGCTGGAGGGCAAAGAATATGTTCAGCAAAAAGTAGAACTACACTCTGCATACTGCAATCTGTCTATGCTCTCATGTGCTTTATTGACAAGGTCTTTTTTTACCTTGTTTTTATCCTTGCGGCAGGACACGCTGAGAGAGAGCATCAAGTTCATGTACACAGACTGGGCCGACCGGGAGAACCCTGAAACCCGGCGGAAGACGCTAGTCGCCCTGTTCACTGATCACCAGTGGGTGGCGCCGGCGGTGGCCACAGCAGACCTCCACGCCCAGTACGGATCGCCAACATATTTCTACTCCTTCTACCACCACTGTCAGAGTGACGCGTCGCCCGCCTGGGCTGACTCCGCTCATGGAGATGAGGTGCCGTATGTGTTCGGTCTGCCGCTGATCGGCCCCACTGACCTCTTCAACTGTAACTTCTCTAAGAACGATGTAATGCTCAGCGCCGTGGTCATGACATACTGGACAAACTTCGCCAAGACAGGGTAAGAAAAATCTCTTGTCTAACTCCTTTGCTAAGAAATATCTTACTTTCCTCTAATGAATGGTAAAAGTAAGCACAGTTCACTTTTAAGATCACGTTTTCTGATTGTGTTTGTGCTGTGTCCCAGAGATCCTAACCAGCCGGTGCCCCAGGACACCAAGTTCATCCACACCAAACCCAACCGTTTTGAGGAGGTGGCCTGGGCCAAGTACACCCCCAAGGAACAGCTGTACCTGCACATCGGCCTGAAGCCACGTGTCAGAGACCACTACAGGTAGATCAGATAATCACAGACCACTACAGAACACTACAGGTAGATCAGATAATCACAGACCACTACAGAACACTACAGGTAGATCAGATAATCACAGACCACTACGGACCACTACAGGTAGATCAGATAATCACAGACCACTACAGGTAGATCAGATAATCACAGACCACTACAGACCACTACAGGTAGATCAGATAATCACAGACCAATACAGAACACTACAGGTAGATCAGATAATCACAGACCACCACAGAACACTACAGGTAGATCAGATAATCACAGACCACTACAGGTAGATCAGATAATCACAGACCACTACAGGTAGATCAGATAATCACAGACCACTACAGAACACTACAGGTAGATCACATAGTCAGAGACCACTACAGGTAGATATTTCTTTGCCTACCTTTCCAAGAGCAACAGATATCTTGCTGCTTCCATATCTTGTTAAATTATGTATAATGAACCACTTTGCAGTGTTAGCACTTCATAATAGCAGCACTTGCCACTTTCCCCTTCTGACTGTTTAATGTATAATAACTATAATTTATAATGTATGATGTTATCTTACGTTATTGTGTATATTATCCGATTCCTTGTGAAATGTATTTTTTCTTTGTATGGATGATGATTCTGACTCCAGAGCCGCCAAGACAGCTTTCTGGCTACAGCTGGTGCCCCACCTCCACAACATCAACGAGTTGCTGCAGTACGTGTCCTCTGCAACCCACAGCCCTCCCCAGGACACCACCCCCCACTCCTACACCAAGCGGCTGTCTAAAGGCCTGGGCTTGGGTAGCACGCGCCACCCCAACCCCAACCCCCCGGCCACGCCCCAGGCTCCAGCACTGCAGGGGGAGGAGCTCCAGGTCCCCCACCCCGTTATGGAGGACTACTCCACTGAGCTGAGTGTTACCATTGCAGTGGGAGCCTCACTCCTCTTCCTCAACATCCTGGCCTTTGCAGCTCTGCTCTACAAGAAGGACAAACGCAAGATGGAACACCGGAGGCTGCCACGCCCACCTCCACGCCGTGACCTCATGAACGCTGACATCACACACCAGCTGCAGGGGGAGGGACTTCTGAAGCAGCTGGAGGCTGAGGCTCTGCACCAACACAACACGCTGGAGATACACGACACACACAACATACACCACACACTGGAGGCTCTGGACACGCTGGACACACAGGACATCTACAACACTCTGGACACCCTGCGACTGACCTGTCCACCTGACTACACCCTGACCCTGAGACGTTCCCCTGACGACGTGCCCTTGATGACCCCCAGGTCCCTGCCCATGACCCCTGGTTCTCACCCTGCCACCCCCATGACCCCTGGATCTGTTGTGGGGGTGCAGCCCATGCAGGGCTATAGTCCTTACAGTAACACTCACCTGCCCCATACACACACGCACACACACCCCAACACACACACACATTCTACCACACGCGTATAACCACAGACAGAGATGGGGCAGAACGAAGCAGGATAGTTTCTCCAGCACCTAAGATGGCGGAACGATCCAGTCTGCCGTGTTGCATGAATAGAACAATGAGGGAGCAGAAGTGATGAACTCTGGGAGATTAAGTAATGTGCATCAGTAAAAAGAACATAATAAATGAGAACATCCAATATGGCTGCCAATTTGGTCCATACATCATGGAAACATTGCTTCTATAAGCTGCGTCCGAAATGGCCGAAGTTGCCATGTGATTTGCCCTGGAGCGGGGCTGCTGTGATGTCCAGATCAGACTACTGACTGAACCCTCTGGGAACAACTTGAAGAACCTGTGAAATGTGAATGTAGAATATTTCAATTGCAATGAAATCCTTCAGAGGATCAACGTTCCCTGTAGCTCTGTGCTCAGCCAGGCCAGGGATGTGGTCTGAAGGACAGACAGACAGACAGACACCGACAGACAGAGAACAACAGATGGACAGGGACAGAGACAGACTGTATTCATAGCACCTGGGACAAATTCCCCTGAATGGTTCAACAATAACAAGTTCAACAGTCCGGAGATCTACCAACCAGCAGTCTGTTCAAATATGTAAATAACTTGTAAACATAATGGAGAAAAGATGGTAAGATTTAAAGCTTTTAGTGCTTTATTGCATTCAAATATGTTATTTAACGACCGTAGGTTTTAATTTGAGTTGATTATAAATTTATAGGTCCCCAGAACAAGATGTCATTTGACGCTTGACTAACCCTGACCACATCTAACAAGATGTAAACCCTGACCCTAACACTAACCCTGACCACATCTATGCCCAACCTCTTCTCTGATCTGAAACTTGTACTGGGACATGGAACTGGGTCTGTTTTTGGCCCCATCTCTCAGCCATGGACCCTTACTTTGGTCCTTACCCCTGACCTGTAACCTTTGACCCTGATCTCTAACCCTATCCTCATCCTAACTTTGACCTACATCCTAACTTGGACCCTCAACCTGTCTATGAACTCTTATTTCAGTCCTTACGCTTATTGACCCCTTACCTCTAACCCTGTCTTCTAACCCTACCTGCTTCCACCATGTCTCCCAGAGACAAAAGTGATCAGTTGACCTGAGACCCTAATTCAATCATACTGAAGTCTAAAACGTTGCGATTAAAATCCGTCCCGACACAAATCCTGCATTTGTGAGCTTTTTGAACCATAAAATAAAACTAATATGAAATCATACACTGAAAGCTGAAATAGTGGATCTGAAACAATTAATCTTATTTGAAATACTACCATAGGCTAGATTAAAATATTAATTATTTTCAAAATATTTTCAGTTTCTGCCTTAACGGATGGAAGGAGTCTTTGCTGTATGTACTGTATGAACTTTCTGCTCCATTTTGTTAAATAAAGTATCAGTATTTTACCATTTATATGTTTCTCATATACAGTGCCTTCGGGAAGTATTCAGACCGCTTGAATTTTTATACATTTTATTACGTTACAGCCTTATTCTAAAATTGATTAAATCATCCCCCCCCTCATCAATCTACACACAAAACCCTATAATGACAAAAACAAAAACAGGTTTAGACATTTTTGCAAATTTCTTACAAATAAGAAATGGAAATATCACATTTATATAAGTATTCAGACCCTTTACTCAGTACTTTGTTAAACACCCTTTGTTAGCGATTACAGCATCGAGTCTTCTTGTGTATGACGCTACAAGCTTGGCACATCTGTATTTGGAGAGTTTCTCCCATTTCTCTGCAGATCCTCTCAAGCTCTGTCAGGTTGAATAAGGAGCGTTGCTGCACAGCTATTTTCAGGTCTCTCCAGAGATGTTAGATCAGATTCAAGTCCGGCTCTGGCTGGGCCACTCAAGGACATTCAGAGACTTATCCCGAAGTCACTCCTGCATTGTCTTGGCTGTGTGCTTAGGGTCATTGTCCTGTTGGAAGGTGAACGTTCACCCCAGTCTGAGGTTCTGAGTGCTCTGGCGCAGGTTTTCATCAAGGATCTCTGTACTTTGCTCCGTTTGTCTTGACCTCGATCCTGACTAGTCTCCCAGTCCCTGCCGCTGAAAAACATCCCCACAGCATGGTGCTGCCACCACCATGCCTCACCGTAGGGATGGTGCCAGGTTTCCTCCAGACGTGACGCTTGGCATTCAGGCCAAAGAGTTAAATCTTGGTTTCATCAGACCAGAGAATCTTGTTTCTTGTGGTCTGAGAGTCTTTAGGTGCATCTTGGCAAACTCCAAGTGGGTTGTCATGTGCCTTTTACTGAGGCGTGGCTTCCATCTGGCCACTCTACCATAAATGCCTGATTGGTGGAGCGCTGCAGAGATGGTTGTCCTTCTGGAAGGTTCTCCCATCTCCACAGAGGAACTCTAGAGCTCTTTCAGAGTGACCATCGGGTTCTTGGTCACCTCCCTGACCAAGGCCCTTCTCCCCCGATTGCTCAGTTTGGCCGGGCGACCAGCTCTTGGAAGAGTCTTGGTGGTTCCAAACTTCTTCCATTTAAGAATGATGAGGCCACTGTGTTCTTGGGGACCTTCAATGCTGCAGCAATGTTTTGGTATCCTTACCCAGATCTGCACCTCGACACAATCCTGTCTCGGAGCTCTCGGGACAATTCCTTGGTTTTTGCTCTGACATGCACTAACAATTGTGGAACCTTTATATAGACAGGTGTGTGCCTTTTCAAATCATGTCCAATCAAGTTATAAAAACATCTCAAGGATGATCAATGGAAACAGGATGCACCTGAGCTCAATTTCGAGTCTCATAGCAAAGGGTCTGAATACTTACACTACCGTTCAAAAGTTTGGTGTCACTTAGAATTTAAAAAATATATTTTTTAAGAAAAGCACATTTTTTGTCCATTAAAATAACATAATATTGATCAGAAATACAGTGTAGCCATTGTTAATGTTGTAAATTCAATTAAATCTTTTTTTTAATGGAATATCTACATAGGCGTACAGAGGCCCATTATCAGCAACCATCACTCCTGTGTTCCAATGGCACGTTGTGTTAGCTAATCCTAGTTTATACATTTTAAAAGGCTAATTGATCATTAGAAAACCCTTTTGCAATTCTGTTAGCACAGCTGAAAACTGTTGTGCTTATTAAAGAAGCAATAAAACGGGCCTTCTTTAGACTAGTTGAGTACCTGGAGCATCAGCATTTGTGGGTTTGATTACAGGCTCAAAATGGCCAGAAACCTGTCAGTCTATTCTTGTTCTGAGAAAGGAAGGCTATTCCATGCGAGAAATTGCCAACAAACTGAAGATCTCATACAATGCTATGTACTACTCCCTTCATAGAACAGTGCAAACTGGCTTTAGCCAGAATAGAAAGAGGAGTGGGAGGTGCACAACTGAGCAAGAGGACAAGTACATTAGTGTGTCTAGTTTGAGAAACTTTTTTTATCGATTTTTGAATAAGGTTGTAATGTAAACATTTTTGGAAAAAGTCAAGGGGTCTGAATACTTTCCAAAGGCACTACATATACTATACTCTCATAGGTATACTGTCTTCTGGAATAAAAATCCTGATGTTTATAAACAAACCCACTGTTTTTCAGGACACACACACACACACTCTCTCTCTCTTTCTCTTTCTCTCTCTCCACTAAATGGCTGTGTGGTTATCTGATGCCCTTCAGCTGATCTTGAAGGATCACAGTAGCTGAGGAGCAGACCAGCCGTTTTCAGAGAAAAACCTTCAAACTGAATCAGTCATGATTTCTCCCCTCTGCCCTGGAGAATACCAATGAGACCTGAGTGTAAAATAGGAGATATTGCACTGTAACACATTTAATGTAAAATGTACAGTAATTTATGGCAGCAATTGGCCGGGAAGTTACTGTCATTTATTTGACAGTAATCCATTTTATGGTAATCTAATTTACAGTATATTACTGGAATTACCCATGCAGCAACATATTACCCAGTGTTCTTTGCATGTTTTAATATTTACATTTTGGTCATTTAGCTTGGCATTCTTACAGTCAGTGCATTCAACCAAGGTTGATAAAAAAAAAACATATCACAGTCATAGTAAGTAAAATGTTTCTGTAACAGTGACTCAAAATGTTGTTGTAGTTAGGGATACATTGGTCTTCAAAATAACTGTAATTACAATTAGATACCTTATGATATACAGTGCATTCAGAAAATATTCAAACGCCTTGACTTTATCCACATTTTGTTACGTTACAGCCTTATTATAAAATTGATTAAATAAATGTTTTCCATCAATCTACACACAATACGCCATAATAATAATGACAAAGCGAAAACAGTTTTTTAAACATTTTTGCAAATTTATCAAAAATTAAAAACAGAAATACCTTAGTTCCATAAGTATTCATAACCTTTGCTATGAGACTTGAAATTGAGCTCAGGTGCATCCTGTTTTTTATTGATCATCCTTGAGATGTTTCTGCAACTTGATTGGAACCACCTGTGGTAAATTCAATTGATTGGACATGATTTGGGAAAGCACACAACTGTCTATACAAGGTCCCACATTTGACAGTGCATGTCAGAGCAAAAATCAAGCCATGAGGTTGAAGGAATTGTCCGTAGAGCTCCAAGAAAGGATTGTGTTGAGGCACAGATCTGGGGAACAGTACCAAAAAAATGTCTGCAGCATTGAAGCACCCCAAGAACAGAGTGGCCTCCAATTTGGAAGCACCAAGACTCTTCCTAGAGCTGGCCTCCTGGAAAAACTGAGCAATCAGAAGAGAAGGGCCTTGGTCAGGGAGGTGACCAAGATCCCAATGGTAACTCTGAAAGAGCTCCAGAGTTCCTCTGTGGAGATGGGAGAACCTTCCAGGAGGACCGTCATCTCTGCAGCACTCCGCCAATCAGGCCTTTATGGTAGAGTGGCCAGATGGAAGCCACACCTCAGTAAAAGGCACATGACAACCCACTTGGAGTTTGCCAAGATGCACCTAAAGACTCTCAGACCATGAGAAACAAGATTCTCTGGTCTGATGAAACCAAGATTTAACTCTTTGGCCTGAATGCCAAGCGTCATGTCTGGAGGAAACTTGGCAACTTGGCACCAAACTTGACTGTATCACAACCGACCGTGATTGGGAGTCCCATAGGGCGGCGCACAATTGGCCCAGCCTCGTCTGGGTTTGGCTGGTGTAGGCCGTCATTGTAAATAAGAATTTGTTCTTAACTGACTTGCCTAGTTAAATAAAGGTTAAATAAAAAATAAATAAATACAGTGAAGCATGGTGGTGGTAGTATCGTGCTCTGGGGATGTTTTTCAGTGGCAGGGACTTGGAGACTAGTCAGGATCGAGGGAAAGATGAACGGAGCAAAGTACAGAGAGATCCTTAATGAAAACCTGCGCCAGAGTGCCCAGGTCCTCAGACTGGGGCGAAGGTTCACCTTCCAAAAGGACAATGACCCTAAGCACACAGCCAAGACAATGCAGGAGTGGCTTCGGGACAAGTCTCTCAATGTCCTTCAGTGGCCCAGCCAGAGCCCGGACTTGAACCAGATCAAGCATCTCTGGAGGGACCTGAAAATAACTGTGCAACGACTCTCCCCATCCAACCTGATAGCGCTTTAGAGGATCTGCAGAGAAGAATGGGAGAAACTCCCCAAATATAGGTGTGCCAAACTTGTAGCATCATACCCAAGAAGACCCGATGCTGTAATCGCTGCCAAAAGGTGCTTCAACAAAGTACTGAGTAAAGGGTTTGAATAATTCTGTAAATGTGATATTTCATTTTTTATTATATTTTTTATATGGTCAAATTTATGAAAACCAGTTTTTAATTTGTCATTATGGGGTATTGTGTGTAGATTGATGAGGGGAAAAAACTATTTATGTCAATGGGTGTAATAGAGGCGAAGTCAGATGCAGGAGAGTAGAGTGATGTAAACAGGCACACTTTTATTTTAGTTCCAAAAACGAGAGCACTACATAAATCAAACGCGCTCAAAACACGGAACATAACAAAAGTAAAGCGTGTAATAAAACACCACAATAACATGAAACAATTACACACAAAACATTATGGGAAACAGAGGGTTAAATACAAGTAGATTGATTGGGGAAATGAAAACCAGGTGTGTATGGAACAAGAAAAGACAAATGGATATATGAAAAATGGAGCGGCGATGGCTAGAAAGCCGGTGACGTCGATCGCCGAACGCCGCCTGAACAAGGAGAGGAGCCGACTTCGGTGGAAGTCGTGACAATTTAAGCAATTTTAGAATAAGGCTGTAACGTGACAAAATGTGGAAAAAGTTAAGGGGTCTGAGTACTTTCCGAATGCACTGTATATTCAATTCAATTCAATTCAATTTTATTTTATATAGCCCTTCGTACATCAGCTAATATCTCGAAGTGCTGTACAGACACCCAGCCTAAAACCCCAAACAGCTAGTAATGCAGGTGTAGAAGCACGGTGGCTAGGAAAAACTCCCTAGAAAGGCCAAAACCTAGGAAGAAACCTAGAGAGGAACCAGGCTATGAGGGGTGGCCAGTCCTCTTCTGGCTGTGCCGGGTGGAGATTATAACAGAACTATGCCAAGATGTTCAAAAATGTTCATAAGTGACAAGCATGGTCAAATAATAATCATGAATAATTTTCAGTTGGCTTTTCATAGCCGATCATCAAGAGTTGAAAAACAACAGGTCTGGGACAGGTGGCGGTTCCATAACCGCAGGCAGAACAGCTGAAACTGGAATAGCAGCAAGGCCAGGCGGACTGGGGACAGCGAGGAGTCACCACGGGCGGCAGTCCCGACGCATGGTCCTAGGGCCCAGGTCCTCCGAGAGAAAGAAAGAGAGAAGGAGAAAATTAGAGAGAGCCAAGATTTTCAAAATGTTCATAAATGACAAGCATGGTCAAATAATAATCAGGAATACATCTCAGTTGGCTTTTCATAGCCGATCATTAAGAGTTGAAAACAGCAGGTCTGGGACAGGTAGGGGTTCCATAACCGCAGGCAGAACAGTTGAAACTGGAATAGCAGCAAGGCCAGGCGGACTGGGGACAGCAAGGAGTCACCACGGCCGGTAGTCCCGACGTATGGTCCTAGGGCTCAGGTCCTCCGAGAGAAAGAAAGAGAGAAGGAGAAAATTAGAGAGCGCCAAGATTTTCTAAATGTTCATAAATGACAAGCATGGTCAAATAATAATCAGGAATAAATCTCAGTTGGCTTTTCATAGCCGATCATTAAGAGTTGAAAACAGCAGGTCTGGGACAGGTAGGGGTTCCGTAACCGCAGGCAGAACAGTTGAAACTGGAATAGCAGCAAGGCCAGGCGGACTGGGGACAGCAAGGTGTCATCATGCCCGGTAGTCCTGACATATGGTCCTAGGGCTCAGGTTCTCAGAGAGAAAGAGAGAACGAAAGAATTAGAGAGAGCATACTTAAATTCACACAGGACACTGGATAAGACAGGAGAAGTACTCCAGGTAACCAACTGACCCTAGCCCCCCGACACATAAACTACTGCAGCATAAATACTGGAGGCTGAGACAGGAGCGGTCAGGAGACACTGTGGCCCCATCCGAAGAAACCCCCGGACAGGGCCAAACAGGAAGGATATAACCCCACCCACTTTGCCAAAGCACAGCCCCCGCACCACTAGAGGGAAATCCTCAACCACCAACATTACAATCCGGAGACAAGGCCGAGTATAACCCACAAAGGTCTCCACCACAGCACAAACCAAGGGGGGGCGCCAACCCAGACAGGAAGATCACGTCAGTAACTCAACCCACTCAAGTGACGCACCCCTCCTAGGGACGGCATGAAAGAGCACCAGCAAGCCAGTGACTCAGCCCCTGTAACAGGGTTAGAGGCAGAGAATCCCAGTGGAGAGAGGGGAACCGGCCTGGCAGAGACAGCAAGGGCGGTTCGTTGCTCCAGAGCCTTTCCGTTCACCTTCACACTCCTGGGCCAGACTACACTCAACCATATGACCTACTGAAGAGATAAGTCTTCAGTAAAGACTTAAAGGTTGAGACCGAGTCTGCGTCTCTCACATGGGTAGGCAGACTGTTCCATAAAAATGGAGATCTATAGGAGAAAGCCCTGCCTCCCGCTGTTTGCTTAGAAATTCTAGGGACAATTAGGAGGCCTGCGTCTTGTGACCGTAGCGTACGTATTGGTATGTACGGCAGGACCAACTCGGAAAGATAGGTAGGAGCAAGCCCATGTAACGCTTTATAGGTTAACAGTAAAACCTTGAAATCAGCCCTTGCCTTAACAGGAAGCCAGTGTAGGGAAGCTAGCACTGGAGTAATGTGATCAAATTTCTTGGTTCTAGTCAGGATTCTAGCAGCCGTATTTAGCACTAACTGAAGTTTATTTAGTGCTTTATCCGGGTAGCCGGAAAGTAGAGCATTGCAGTAGTCTAACCTAGAAGTAACAAATGCATGGATTAATTTTTCTGCATCATTTTTGGACAGAAAATTTCTGATTTTTGCAATGTTACGTAGATGGAAAAAAGCTGTCCTTGAAACAGTCTTGATGTGTTCGTCAAAAGAGAGATCAGGGTCAAGAGTAACTATCTCTGTTTTTCCGAACTCACTTCACTCGTGCATAACATAAGAGGGAGGCTTGCGCTACCAGTGCTGGCATATGCGCAGATCAAATACACCACTGGATTGCCATTTTCATGTCCTATTAATTTGAAAGATTGGTTAGGAAACCAGGTGTTTTAATCGGCGTATGCTTACTTTGATTATGACCTTACGCCGATTAGGATACACAGAGTAAAGTGTTTACATGACTATTGCCATACTCGGCCTACTGCCATAATCAGTTTAATACCGTATTATTAGGGTGCATGTAACTGTACTCGATACAGTAAAAGTGACTATTAAACTGTAAGATTTTTTTTTACAGTATTTTACTATAATTACAGGGGATTAGAGAAAGCAAGCAGGTTGGCTGTAGGTATTTACATATTACAGCACATTAATGAATACTAGATGTTTTGTATCACTTTAATTTCCAGAGGCCTAACAAAGGCTTCCAAACTGATTACAGAGCAAAACAGATCAAATGGGAAATATTCAACCATTACATTTTTTAAAACCCAATACACTCTGATCTGGTCCCTATATACAGTACATTTAATTGTTAGAGAACTACTATACCATATCACTTAAATTGGCACAGGACTCAAATATAGCCACCTACAAGGCACGCCTTAAAATATGTTAATGAGCCAACGATTATTTCTCCTCCCACAATATTTTTCCAAAATGCATCATCATTTACAGTATGCTGAGGTAGCAAATACAGCAAAACAGCAATACATTACTTTATTGTTGAATTGTATTGTAAATAAAATCAGCAATTGCTAATAGTGAATATTTTATTATATATTACACTATACCAACTGATGTTGGTGTTGAAAATATCACTTGCAATTTAGGCCTTAACAAAAGCTTCTAGACTGACAGTGACTACAGGGCAAAACAGATCAAAAGGACATGTCTAGCCACTCAATCAATAAAGGCTTGAGACTTTCTACCACTCTGATCTGTCCCCTAAATACATGGAATGAATAGGGAACCACATATCACTTCAATTGATAAAGCACTCTCCCTAACAGGTGCAACAAATACAGTATAGCCTCTTACAAGACACACCTCAAAAAAATGAGAGAGAAACAACAATACCATGCACTCACTAGCATTCAAAAGGTTTTTGGAACTCCAAAAATGCAGTATGGTAGTGTATTCTGAATTACAATAAATGACTGGCATCAATTGGCCAGTAAGTTACTGTAAAGTTTCAGGACAAGGTTTGTAGAATTCCTAAAATACAGTATATTACCATATTCTGTGGGGGTACAGCATTCTCACTCATGGGACTCTTACAAGACACGCCTTAAAATATGTTAATTAGCCAGACTATTTCCCCACAATGCACCATAATTAATACTGTAAAACACATTTACTGTATTTTACTGTGCATTATACAGTGTTTTACTGTTGAATTTACAGAAAGGTCTTAGAGTGTGCTGTAAAACAAATGTACAGTATTTTATTGTGCATTCTACGGTAATCTTCAATTTCCCGTACCTGCTGTCTTGACCTCTAAAATCCTTGGCTATGAAAAGCCAACTGACATTTACTCATGAGGTGCTGACCTGTTGCACCCTCTATAACCACCGGTCATCTATGAATGTTTGAACATCTTGAAGAACGATCTAACCTTAATGGCCATGTACTATTATAATCTCCACCGACACAGCCAGAAGAGGACTGGCCACCCCTCAGAGCTTGGTTCTCTAGCTTTCTACCTAGGTTCCTGCCTTTCAATTGAGTTTTTCCTAGCCACATGCTTCTACATCTGCATTGCTTGCTCTTAGGGGTTTTAGGGTGGGTTTCTGTATAAGCTCTGTGAGACATCTGCTGATGTAAAAAGGGCTTAATAAAAACATTTGATTGATTTAAGTTACATGTTTAAAGACCCTTTGCTCCTCTCCTCTCCTCTCCTCTCCTCTCCTCTCCTCTCCTCTCCTCTCCTCTCCTCTCCTCTCCTCTCCTCTCCTCTCCTCTCCTCTCCTCTCCTCTCCTCTCCTCTCCTCTCCTCTCCTCTCCTCTCCTCTCCCCTCCCCTCCCCTCCCCTCCCCTCCTCTCCTCTCCTCTCCTCTCCTCTCCTCTCCTCTCCTCTCCCCTCCTCTCCTCTCTTCTCCTCTCTCCTTAACATGTCCTGTGTGCTTCATGAATTATGAGAAGAAAATCATCAGTGCTCTTTGTGGTGGAAATTAAAGTGCTGTTCTGGAGAGGAATTGAGGGAAAATGTGAAGCTGGAGATGTAGTGATTAAACATTTGCTCCTTCCTCCAATCTCTCTTTTCTCACTCATCACTAAGCCTCCCCCTCTGCCTCACTATTTTCGGATTATGCCCTCCTTTAGATGTGACCAAGAATGATGCTGTGACCTTGCAAAAAAAAACACTATTTCCTCCAGACAAACACTGAAGGTGAGTTTTCTAACAACAGGGATGAGAAAAAAGGGGGCTTTTCACATTGCACATTTTCCTGCCTATTCCAGCACTGGAACCTAACCTACCCTGGTCCGTTACTGTCTATTTTAGGCTAGCCCTAGAAATTACCCAAAATTGCCAGTGTGAAATGTTCAAATATTTGTTTGGCGTCAACATTTATTGTCAATTACACTGCACCACCATTACTACATTTTAATATTTTCTCATAATAATTTGTTAGCAAGGCTGGAGTTGTCACAAAAGACTCAAAACTTCTCCATTTCTATTTCTCTCGCTCTCACCATCCCTCCCTTCTCTCTCACTTCCTGGCAACAGTAACTACACAAAGTGACCTGAACACAATGCATTTTCTCATGGAGCCCTTCTCTTCCCTAGATAGATACTGCTGCACACACATGCGCACAGACACATGCGCACACGCACACACGCACACACACACACACACACACACAAACCACAGTATATTTACATACAGGTTGGGTGCAGGTGCTGAATGTTGCCTGAGATTGAAGTGAAACTAGTAATTACATTATTATATCTGAGATTACATTTTCATTAGGTATGAAATGGTAATGGAGTAATTCCATGTTAAATCCTTTGAGAATCCTTATTCCCTTATTTTGAGTTTGTGTTTAATTGTTGCCTGAGGCTCAGTGACTGAGCTGTGCTTTGATGTTACTCATTAAAACCACCTCTCTGTTCTATTTCTGTTCTGATGCCGCAGCCGATACAAGAACAAAACATATTTTTTAAAGATTAAATGAAACTGCAGACGTACGCCAAACCTCTTGGTGCCGTGGCCCCCTAAAGGGCTTATAGGCCCTTTATTGAGATACCCACTAGTCCATCAGGTCTACAAACAATTAGAATAACAAAGTTACTAGTCCATCTGGTCTACAGACAATTAGAATGACAGTCATTAGTCCATCAGGTCTACAGACAATTAGAATAACAAAGTTACTAGTCCATCTGGTCTACAGACATTTAGAATGACAGTCATTAGTCCATCAGGTCTACAGACAATTCAATAACAAAGTCACTAGTCCATCAGGTCTACAGACAATTAGAAGGACAGTCATTAGTCCATCAGGTCTACAGACAATTAGAAGGACAGTCATTAGTCCATCAGGTCTACAGACAATTTGAATAACATAGTCATTAGTCCATCAGGTCTACAGACAATTAGAATGACAGTCATTAGTCCATCAGGTCTACAGACAATTAGAAGGACAGTCATTAGTCCATCAGGTCTACAGACAATTTGAATAACATAGTCATTAGTCCATCAGGTCTACAGACAATTAGAATGACAGTCATTAGTCCATCAGGTCTACAGACAATTTGAATAACATAGTCATTAGTCCATCAGGTCTACAGACAATTAGAATGACAGTCATTAGTCCATTTACATTTACATTTAAGTCATTTAGCAGACGCTCTTATCCAGAGCGACTTACAAATTGGAAAGTTCATACATATCACAGCTAACTCAGTAGTTATGACATTTATGAACCATTCGTCCATCAGAGATAATCTGCCTGGATAATGTAGTTTATTAGTCCATTAGAGACATATCCACCAAATAGAAAGACACAAATACAGAAAACTTAGGTCTAAAATGCCATCCTAAACTGTACATATCAATATTCACACCTCACACACTGACAAAAAGCTCCATAGTCCAAAGATTATTGTATTAACACTGCATAAAGGGACACTAGGTTCTACGCGCTATATGTTTTGACCACAGGTGGCTGCTGGCACCTTAATTGGGGAGGAAGGGCTCATAGTAATGGCTGGAACTAAATGAATGGTATCACTTTATTACAGATATTATTATAAGCTCTCCTCCCTTTACCAGCCTCCTGTGGTTTGGACTTCAGTTTCAAAATAAATAAATAAACCATTCAAGTGATTGTTGAACTAACTGTGTGCTTCTAATATCAACAAATGCCACTAGATGTCATTCCTGCGTCATAAACCCAAGAGGATGTTACTGCAATAAAGCCAGTGAAATGGTGGAGAAACGCACAACTGCACAAGAGTACAATATCAAACATTTTATGGTACTCTCAATCTTTTCAGCTCAGCCTAAAATGTTTAATAATTATTCAAAAACATGTCACATTTTATACAAGCCTTGAAGGGTTTATATCAACAATAAAATGGCAGGACCTACAGCTTCACAGACTGTGTGTGTCTATGTTCGGTTCACATGGCTGTGCCTGATGTGTGTGTTCCTGCTGGTGTACGTGTGTACCGTTCACACGTCCTGTCTTCTGGTTGATGTGTGTGTGTACCGTTCACACGTCCTGTCTTCTGGTTGATGAGTGTCTGTACCGTTCACACGGCCTGTCTTCTGGTTGATGTGTGTGTGTACCGTTCACACGGCCTGTCTTCTGGTTGATGAGTGTGTGTACCGTTCACACGGCCTGTCTTCTGGTTGATGTGTGTGTGTACCGTTCACACGGCCTGTCTTCTGGTTGATGAGTGTGTGTACCGTTCACACGGCCTGTCTTCTGGTTGATGTGTGTGTGTACCGTTCACACGGCCTGTCTTCTGGTTGATGTGTGTGTGTACCGTTCACACGGCCTGTCTTCTGGTTGATGAGTGTGTGTACCGTTCACACGTCCTGTCTTCTGGTTGATGTGTGTGTGTACCGTTCACACGGCCTGTCTTCTGGTTGATGAGTGTGTGTACCGTTCACACGGCCTGTCTTCTGGTTGATGAGTGTGTGTACCGTTCACACGACCTGTCTTCTGGTTGATGACTGTGTGTACCGTTCACAGGATGTCTGTGTGTGTGGGTGCATGTGCGTGTGTTGTCCTGGCTGATGTATGATCACTCGCTGTGTGTGTGTTTGCATGCGTGCATGTGTGTGTGTGTGTGTACTCTCATTCAGACAGGAAGGAAGTTTGGATTTTCAGCTTTACTCTCCTCATGGCAAACACTCCATATGTCCAAGTCAAGACACACACACACACACTGTCCCATCTGAATAAAGAGAGGGGACCTCTACAGCAGTGGGAAAACTACTGTATCAGTAGACATGAAACAGGAAAGTGGGGGGGTGGATCGAGACAGAGGGGAAGAGAGATAGAGACAGAGATCGAGTGATACAGAGACTGGATTTACAGAGGTCAGAGGTGATTACCTTTATAAAGACAGAGTAACTCCACCTACTGAGGTCAGAGGTGATTACCTTTATAAAGACAGAGTAACTCCACCTACTGAGGTCAGAGGTGATGACCTTTATAAAGACAGAGTAACTCCACCTACTGAGGTCAGAGGTGATTACCTTTATAAAGACAGAGTAACTCCACCTACTGAGGTCAGAGGTGATGACCTTTATAAAGACAGAGTAACTCCACCTACTGAGGTCAGAGGTGATTACCTTTATAAAGACAGAGTAACTCCACCTACTGAGGTCAGAGGTGATTACCTTTATAAAGACAGAGTAACTCCACCTACTGAGGTCAGAGGTGATTACCTTTATAAAGACAGAGTAACTCCACCTACTGAGGTCAGAGGTGATTACCTTTATAAAGACAGAGTAACTCCACCTACTGAGGTCAGAGGTGATTACCTTTATAAAGACAGAGTAACTCCACCTACTGAGGTCAGAGGTGATGACCTTTATAAAGACAGAGTAACTCCACCTACTGAGGTCAGAGGTGATTACCTTTATAAAGACAGAGTAACTCCACCTACTGAGGTCAGAGGTGATTACCTTTATAAAGACAGAGTAACTCCACCTACTGAGGTCAGAGGTGATTACCTTTATAAAGACAGAGTAACTCCACCTACTGAGGTCAGAGGTGATTACCTTTATAAAGACAGAGTAACTCCACCTACTGAGGTCAGAGGTGATTACCTTTATAAAGACAGAGTAACTCCACCTACTGAGGTCAGAGGTGATTACCTTTATAAAGACAGAGTAACTCCACCTACTGAGGTCAGAGGTGATTACCTTTATAAAGACAGAGTAACTCCACCTACTGAGGTCAGAGGTGATTACCTTTATAAAGACAGAGTAACTCCACCTACTGAGGTCAGCCTCTACAACTTTCACCTCTGATATCTTAGCCATATGTGTGTGTGTGTGTGTGTGTGTGTGTGTGTGTGTGTGTGTGTGTGTGTGTGTGTGTGTGTGTGTGTGTGTGTGTGTGTGTGTGTGTGTGTGTGTGTGTGTGTGTGTGTGTGTGTGTGTGTGTGTGTGTGTGTGTGTGTGTGTGTGTGTGTGTGTGTGAAATTCTGTCAGGTAGTTGTCTTCCTTCGGTTCAGTGTAACACTCACATAACCCACTCTGGAGGAGTTGTATGTGGCGGTAGGGGTAGGGTTAGTTTTAGGGCTAGGTGCCCTGGGACGTGGTCAACTCTGGTGTGGGGCGTCATTCAGATGGTGTGTGTTGCAACTGCTAAACAGCTGTTAGGGGAGGAACTGTCAGTGATAACATACTGTGAAGTGTTTCACTCACTAAATCATCACACACCCACAGACACACACAGCCAGCCTCTAGGTCAGGACTCAGGAAAGGAGAGCATCACTCTTCTTGCTCCAAAGACATATGACAGCTCTAGCAGTAAAGGTTTTGTGTGTGTGTGCGTGTGCGTGTGTGCGTGTGTGCGTTTGTCTTTATATTTTTACTTAAGCGTTCAGCTGTCCTGCTTTCTCCTGCTGACACACTCCCTCTTCTCTTTCTGCTCCTTCCTCTCTTTCTGACTCTCCCTCTTCTCTTTCTGCTCCCTCTTCTCTTCTCTTTCTGCTCCTTCCTCTCTTTCTGCTCCCTCTTCTCTTCTCTTTTTGCTCCTTCCTCTCTTTCTGCTGCCTCCTCTCTTTCTGACTCTCCCTCTTCTCTTTCTCTTTCTGACTCTCCCTCTTCTCTTTCTGCTCCCTCTTCTCTTTCTCTTTCTGCTCCTTCCTCTCTTTCTGACTCTCCCTCTTCTCTTTCTCTTTCTGACTCTCCCTCTTCTCTTTCTGCTCCCTCTTCTCTTTCTCTTTCTGCTCCTTCCTCTCTTTCTGACTCTCCCTCTTCTCTTTCTGCTCCTTCCTCTCTTTCTGACTCTCCCTCTTCTCTTTCTGCTCCTTCCTCTCTTTCTGACTCTCTCTCTTCTCTTTCTGCTGCCTCCTCTCTTTCTGACTCTCCCTCTTCTCTTTCTCTTTCTGACTCTCCCTCTTCTCTTTCTGCTCCCTCTTCTCTTTCTCTTTCTGCTCCTTCCTCTCTTTCTGCTTCCTCTTCTCTTTCTCTTTCTGCTCCCTCTTCTCTTTCTGCTCCTTCCTCTCTTTCTGACTCTCCCTCTTCTCTTTCTCTTTCTGCTCCCTCCTCTCTTTCTGACTCTCCCTCTTCTTTCTGCTCCATCCTCTCTTTCTGACTCTCCCTCTTCTCTTTCTGCTCCTTCCTCTCTTTCTGACTCTCCCTCTTCTCTTTCTGCTGCCTCCTCTCTTTCTGACTCTCCCTCTTCTCTTTCTCTTTCTGCTCCCTCCTCTTTTTCTGACTCTCCCTCTTCTCTTTCTCTTCCTGCTCCCTCTTCTCTTTCTGACTCTCCCTCTTCTCTTTCTGCTCCTTCCTCTCTTTCTGACTCTCCCCCTTCTCTTTCTCTTTCTGCTCCTTCCTCTCTTTCTGACTCTCCCTCTTCTCTTTCTGCTCCTTCCTCTCTTTCTGACTCTCCCTCTTCTCTTTCTGCTCCCTCTTTCTCTTTCTGCTCCTTCCTCTCTTTCTGACTCTCCCTCTTCTCTTTCTGCTCCATCTTCTCTTTCTGCTCCTTCCTCTCTTTCTGGCTCTCCTTCCTCTCTTTCTCCCTCTCCCTCTTCTCTTTCTGCTCCCTCTTTCTCTTTCTGCTCCCTCCTCTCTTTCTGACTCTCCCTCTTTTCTTTCTGCTCCCTTTTCTCTTTCTGCTCCCTCTTTTTCTGACTCTCCCTCTTCTCTTTCTCTTTCTGCTCTCTCCTCTCTTTCTCCGACAGTCCCTCTCCTCGTTTTCTATCTTACAGAGAGGTTCCATCCAACCCACATGAACAGTCCGATTTTAAGGGTTTATGACTCAAGCTGATGTTAGCACATGTCCTACACTCACTCACTCACACACGCACGAATGCACGTACACGTACACACACACACACACACACACACACACACACACACACACACACACACACACACACACACACACACACACACACACACACACACACACACACACACACACACACACACACACACACACACACACACAGTGTTCGATGTCAGTCTGATGTTTCTAGACTAGAATGCCAGTGTGTCTGTCCAGGCTGGAGTGTGTCTGTGCATCTGTCCAGTGAAAGGTTTTGCTGTCATGATTCAGTGTGAGCCATCACACATGGAAAGGTGCTTTATATGTTGGATGACGGACAGATGGAGCCAATCATAAATTTTTCTGCCTGTCCTGTCCTGACCTAACCTAAAGAACTCACAACCATGCACGTATGTGTGTTTGTTTGTGCGCGTGTGTGCGTGTGTCACGACTTCCACCGAAGTCGGTTCCTCTCCTTATTCGGGCAGCGTTCGGCGTCACCGGTCTTCTAGCCATCTTCAATCCCCTTTTCATTTTCCATTTGTTTTGTCTTGTTTTCCTACACACCTGGTTCTCATTTCCCTCATGAAGTGTTGTGTATTTAACCCTCTGTTCCCCCCCATGTCTTTGTGTGGTATTGTTTGTTGCAAGTGCTTGTGCACATGGTTACTGGTGCGCGTCGGGTTTTGTACCCATGTTGGTTATTTGTTTAAATTAAACTGCTCCGGCTATTACCTAGTTCTGCTCTCCTGCGTCTGACTTCACTGCCACCAGTTACGCACCCCTTACAGCGTGTGTCGCGCCAATCCAAACTGTACCCCTTGGCTCATCTTTGTCATATTTTCAAAAGGGGCTGTACTACCTGAAATTGAATTGTACTACCTTGTCCAATAACAACTAAAATTAGGGTTTTTCTGCTTCAAATTGTTTTGCTACAGTGTTTGCTACGGAGACCTACTGAACAAAACCAGGCAATTAGCCGGTTGAAGTAGGCCAAAGCAGGCTATAGGGCCTTGTAATATGCAGGGTTTTGGACCTCCCCAGGTTGAAAGTCCTTCCTTGTGTGAATCATTAGTTGTTGGTGGTCAGCAGAGTTGTCCAGAATACCATTATGGTTTCTATAGCCACATCTGCCCGGAGTAATATAACAATATCTTGGGATTAAGTTTAATTACAGTCAAGCAGAGCCCCTTACTAACAGGCTAATAACACTCTGCCTCTTATTAACTCTGGCCTCATTCATTATCCTTTCTTCCCCTCCAGTGGCTTCTACGGAGTACGTTTACATGCACACGAATAACTCAATATTAAACTGATTATGGGAGTAGGCCGAGTATGGCATTAGTCATGTAAACACCTTACTCTTCTTATCTTAATCGGTTTAAGGTCATAATCGAAGTAAGCATACACTGATTATAACACCCGGTTTTCTGAGCAATCTTTCAAATTATTAGGACATGTAAACAGCTTAATCAGAGTTCAAGCGGTGTATTTGATCTGCGCATGTGGCAGAACCAGCAGCGCTGTTCAGAAAACTGAAAGCATGCATCTTAGAAATAGTTTGCACATACAGACTTTATATGCCCCAACTCAGAATCAACTACGCTTCCCAAAAATAACATTTATCAAAGTCCCATCTGGTACAATGTTTTTATATATAAACTCAGCAAAAAAATAAATGTCAATTTTTCTGGACCCTGTCTTTCAAAGATAATCCGTAAAAATCCAAATATCTTTACAGATCTTCATTGTAAAGGGTTTAAACACTGTTTCCCATGCTTATTCAATGAACCAGAAACAATTAATGAACATGCACCTGTGGAATGGTCATTAAGACACTAACAGCTTACAAACAGTAGGCAATTAAGGTCACAGTTATGAAAACTTAGGACACTAAAGAGGCCTTTCTACTGACTCTGAAAAACACCAAAAGAAAGATGCCCAGGGTCCCTGCTCATCTGCGTGAACGTGCATTAGGCATGCTGCAAGGAGGCATGAGGACTGCAGATGTGGCCAGGGCAATAAATTGCAATGTCCGTACTGTGAGACGCCTAAGACAGAGCTACAGGGAGACAGGACGAACAGCTGATCATCCTCGCAGTGGCAGACCACGTGTAACAACACTTGCACGGGATCGGTACATCCGAACATCACACCTGCGGGACAGGTACAGGATGGCAACAACAACTGCCTGAGTTACACCAGGAATGCACAATCCCTCCATCAGTGCTCAGACTGTCCGCAATAGGCTGAGAGAGGCTGGACTGAGGGCTTGTAGGCCTGTTGTAAGGCAGGTCCTCACCAGACATCACCGGCAACAACGTCGCCTATGGGCACAAACCCACTGTCGCTGGACCAGACAGGACTGGCAAAAAGTGCTTTTCACTGATGAGTCACGGTTTTGTCTCACCAGGGGTGATGGTCGGATTCGGGTTTATCGTCGAAAGGAATGAGCATTACACTGAGGCCTGTACTCTGGAGCGGGATCGATTTGGAGGTGGAGGGTCCATCATGGTTTGGGGCGGTGTGTCACAGCATCATCGGACTGAGCTTGTTGTCATTGCAGGCAATCTCAATGCTGTGCGTTACAGGGAAGACATCCCCCTCCCTCATGTGGTACCCTTCCTGCAGGCTCATCCTGACATGACCCTCCAGCATGACAATGCCACCAGCCATACTGCTCGTTCTGTGCGTGATTTCCTGCGAGACAGGAATGTCAGTGTTCTGCCATGGCCAGCGAAGAGCCCGGATCTCAATCCCATTGAGCACATCTGGGACCTGTTGGATCGGAGGGTGAGGGCTAGGGCCATTCCCCCCTGAAATGCGGGAACTTGCAGGTGCCTTGGTGGAAGAGTGGGGTAACATCTCACAGCAAGAACTGGCAAATCTGGTGCAGTCCACGAGGAGGAGATGCACTGCAGTACTTACTGCAGCTGGTGGCCACACCAGATACTGACTGTTACTTTTGATTTTGACCTCCCCTTTGTTCAGGGACACATTATTCCATTTCTGTTAGTCACATGTCTGTGGAACTTGTTCAGTTTATGTCTCAGTTGTTGAATCTTGTTATGTTCATACAAATATTTACACATGTTAAGTTTGCTGAAAATAAACGCAGTTGACAGTGAGGACGTTTCTGTTTTTGCTTAGTTTATATGTATATTTTTTATTTTATCTTTATTTAACTAGGCAACTCAGTTAAGAACAAATTCTTATTTACAATGATGGCCTACCAAAAGGCAAAAGGCCTCCTGCGGGGACGGGGGCCTGGGATTTAAAAAATTAAATAAATACAATATAAATATAGGACAAATCACACATCACAACAATAGAGACAACACTACATAAAGAGAGACTTAAGACAACAACATAGCAAGGCAGCAACACATGACAACACAGCATGGTAGCAACAGAACATAACAACAACATGGTAGCAACACAACATGGTGGCAGCACAAAACATTATTGGGCACAGACAACAGCACAAAAGGGCAAGAAGTTAAGAGACAACAATACATCACACAAAGCAGTCCATGTAAACATTGTTCTTCTTGCAAAGAATTTAAACATTTAAATCAAACTATTAAATTAATCTCCATAATAATTGTATTATTGTGTGCATGTAACCACACTCACTGTTTCTCTGCTTTTCACTGGCAAAGTAAATTAAATGACTTGATTTACTGCACTTTAAAAGAAATCTGAATATCAATTCTGAAATCTATTAGAAAACCATTAAGAAGTAACACACACAGAAACAAAAATATACTGTAGTTGTTCATAGGCTGCAACCATCACAGTGTAGAAACCCAGGGAGGAGGCCTTTATGACTTTACCATCCTCAAGACTAGTCTACATCCCCTGCTACCACAGATAACTATTGTCACCATTGCAACCAATGCCAGGTCTGTCTGAGTGCTATTACAACTGATGTTTGAGTGTTGTAACTGTATTGTGAATGTAAGTGACTGTAGTCACGTAATTCATACAGTACACAGTTGCAGTTGAGGCCTGATTTCCTATCACTTCTGTGTTGAAAAAAGCACTATCGTGATGTGCTATTATTGGTAGTAACTAAAGTAAAATGGTGTTAGTGGTTACAAAAACTAAACTGCTCTTTAGGTAGTTCAGGGTAATTAGTTTGAATGGACTGAATTAAAGAGGAAAAAGTCTAACAAAGGTGTTACGGACTTCTACTTCTTCCTCCTCCTCTGACGAGGAGGAGCATGGATCAGAGAACCAATTTGCAGCGTAGTAATTTGACATATTATTTATTTACAAAAAACAGACGAAAGACGAAAAAACTCTTGAACAAAATACAAAACAACGAACGAAGTAGACAGACCTGGACTACGAACTTACATGTAACGAAGAACGCAGGAACAGGTACAAACTACAAACAAACGAACGAACGAACGAACGATACAGTCCCGTATGGTGCAACAAACACAGACACAGGAAACAACCACCCACAACAAACAATGTGAAACCACCTACCTTAATATGGCTCTCAATCAGAGGAAACGTAAACCACCTGCCTCTAATTGAGAACCATATCAGGTCACCCATTAACCAACATAGAAACACATAACATAGACTGCCCACCCAAACTCACGCCCTGACCGACTAACACATACAAAAATAACAGAAAACAGGTCAGGAACGTGACATAACCCCCCCCTCAAGGTGCGTACTCCGGACGCACCACCAAAAGTCTAGGGGAGGGTCTGGGTGGGCATCTGACCACGGTCCCCACCCCACCATAGTCAATCCCAGCTTACGTCTCCCCCTCCAAATGACCACCCTCCTATTACACCCACTTAATTTACAGGGTAACATCGAGACAAGGGGCAGCACCGGGACAAGGCGCAGCACCGGGATAAGGTAGCTCAGGACAGAGAGGTAGCTCATGACAGAGAGGTAGGTCAGGATAGAGAGGTAGCTCAGGATAGAGGGGCAACTCCGGACTGAAGGGCAGCTCCGGACAGAGAGACAGCTCTGGACTGAGGGGCAGTTCAGGATTAATGGCAGCTCTGGGCTGAGGGGCTGCTCATGGCTGGCTGACGGCTCTGGACGCTCATGGCTGGCTGACGGCTCTGGACGCTCATGGCTGGCTGACGGCTCTGGACGCTCATGGCTGGCTGACGGCTCTGGACGCTCATGGCTGGCTGACGGCTCTGGACGCTCATGGCTGGCTGACGGCTCTGGACGCTCATGGCTAGCTGACGGCTCTGGACGCTCATGGCTGGCGGACGGCTCTGGACGCTCATGGCTGGCTGACGGCTCTGGACGCTCATGGCTGGCTGACGGCTCTGGACGCTCATGGCTGGCTGACGGCTCTGGACGCTCATGGCTGGCGGACGGCTCTGGACGCTCATGGCTGGCTGACGGCACTGGACGCTCATGGCTGGCTGACGGCTCTAGACGCTCATGGCTCACTGGCGGCTCTGGCAGATCCTGTCTGGTTGGCGGCTCTGGCAGATCCTGTCTGGTTGGCGGCTTTGGCAGATCCTGTCTGGTTGGCGGCTCTGGCAGATCCTGTCTGGTTGGCGGCTCTGGCAGATCCTGTCTGGTTGGCGGCTCTGGCAGATCCTGACTGACGAATGGCTCTAGCGGCTCCTGACTGACGAACGGCTCTGACGGCTCGGGACAGACGGGCGGCTCTAATGGCTCGGGACAGACGGATGGCTCAGATGGCGCTGGGTAGACGGATGGCTCAGATGGCGCTGGGTAGACGGATGGCTCAGATGACACTAGGCAGAAGGATGGCTCAGATGGCACTTGGCAGACGGATGGCTCTGGCCGGATGAGGCGCACTGTAGGCCTGGTGCGTGGTGCCGGAACTGGAGGCACCGGGCTAAGGACACGCACCTTCAGGCTAGTGCGGGGAGCAGGGACAGGGCACACTGAACTCTCAAAGCGTACATTGGGCCTGGTGCGTGGTACCGGCACTGGTGGCACCGGGCTGAGGGCACGCACATCAGGACGAGTACGGGGAGAAGGAACAGTGTGTACAGGGCTCTGGAGACGCACAGGTGGCTTAGTGCGTGGTGCCGGAACTGGAGGCACTGGGCTGGAGACACGCACCATACGGAGAGTGCGTGGAGGAGGAACAGGGCTCTGGAAACGCACTGGAAGCCTGGTGCGTGGTGTAGGCACTGGTGGTACTAGGCTGGAGCGGGGAGGTGGCGCCGGAAATACCGGACCGTGCAGGCGTACTGGCTCCCTTGAGCATTGAGCCTGCCCAAACTTACCTGGTTGAATACTCCCCGTCGCCCGACCAGTGCGGGGAGGTGGAATAACCCGCACCGGGCTATGTAGGCGAACCGGGGACACCATGCGTAAGGCTGGTGCCATGTATGCCGGCCCGAGGAGACGCACTGGAGACCAGACGCGTTGAGCCGGCTTCATGACACCTGGCCCAATGCCCAATCTAGCCCTACCAGTGCGGGGAGGTGGAATAACCCGCACCGGCCTATGAACACGTACAGGAGACACCGTGCGCTCTACTGCGTAACACGGTGTCTGCCCGTACTCCCGCTCTCCACGGTTAGCCTGGGAAGTGGGCGCAGGTCTCCTACCTGCCCTCGGCCCACTACCTCTTATCCCCCCCCCCAAGAAATTTCTGGGGTTTCTTCTCGGGCTTCCAGCCACGTCTCCTTGCTGCCTCCTCATACCACCGCTCTTGGGCTCTCGCTGCCTCCATCTCCTCACGAGCGCGGCGATATTCCCCAATATGAGCCCAGTGTCCTTTTCCCTCCAATACTTCATTCCATGTCCAGGATTCCTGTTTAGTAGACCACTGCTCGAACTCACACTGCTTGGTTCTGGTATGGTGGGTGGTTCTGTTACGGACTTCTACTTCTTCCTCCTCCTCTGACGAGGAGGAGCATGGATCAGAGAACCAATTTGCAGTGTAGTAATTTGACATATTATTTATTTACAAAAAACAGACGAAAGACGAAAAAAACTCTTGAACAAAATACAAAACAACGAACGAAGTAGACAGACCTGGACTACGAACTGCCCAGTCTACAGTCTACAATAGTCAAATGTTTATTTACGGGAACATTCTGCTTATCATTTCCGGTACATTGGTCTATATACCTCACATTTCGTCATAAACATTCCTCCTCCTCTCAGATACAATGGCAACATAGTTCACAAGTCTTCTTCTCATACATTGTTCGCCACCTGTTATACAATCTACTACAAGCCCAAGGTCTTTCCCCTCCCTGGGTGGGGAGACTTCCATCCCTGTTATCAGTTTCACAGTGGTCACAAGTTGTCTGCCACAGTTCCTTGCCTACCAACAGTCCCTCTTTCTTATGGACAAACATTCTTCATCAGACAGGATATAATTTTGTTAGTTATAATTCTACGTTAAATGTATACATCATTTAGTCATTATTCATAAAATTCCCATAACAAACCCTATTACAGGGGCTGAGTCACTGGCTTACTGGTGCTCTTACATGCCATCCCTAGGAGGGGTGCGTCACTTGAGTGGGTTGAGTCACTGACGTGGTCTTCCTGTCTGGGTTGGCGCCCCCCCCTTGGGTTGTGCCGTGGCGGAGATCTTTGTGGGCTATACTCGGCCTTGTCTCAGGATGGTAAGTTGGTGGTTGAAGATATCCCTCTAG
Source organism: Salvelinus alpinus (assembly GCF_045679555.1). NCBI lineage: Eukaryota > Metazoa > Chordata > Actinopteri > Salmoniformes > Salmonidae > Salvelinus > Salvelinus alpinus. Next base: position 26,326,093 of record NC_092105.1, on the reverse strand, counting down.
TGGTGTGGGGGCTGTGCTTTGGCAAAGTGGGTGGGGTTTATCCTGCCTGTTTGGCCCTGGGTATCATTGGATTGGGCCACAGTGTCTCCTGACCCCTCCTGTCTCAGCCTCCAGTATTTATGCTGCAGTAGTTTATGTGTCGGAGGGCTAGGGTCAGTCTGTTATATCCGGAGTATTTCTCCTGTCTTATCCAGTGTCCTGTGTGAATTTAAGTATGCTCTCTCTAATTCTCTCTTTCTCTCTTTCTTTCTCTCTCTTGGAGGACCTGAGCCCTAGGACCATGCCTCAGGACTACCTGGCATGATGACTCCTTGCTGTCCCCAGTCCACCTGGCTGTGCTGCTGCTCCAGTTTCAACTGTTCTGCCTGCTGCTATGGAACCCTCACCTGTTCACCGGACTTGCTACCTGTCCCAGACCTGCTGTTTTCAACTCTAGAGACAGCAGGAGCAGCAATGATTGGCTATGAAAAGCCAACTGACATTTACTCCTGAGGTGCTGACTTGTTGCACCCTCAACAACTACTGTGATTATTATTATTTGACCATGCTGGTCATTTATGATCATTTAAACATCTTGGCCATGTTCTGTTATAATCTCCACCCGGCACAGCCAGAAGAGGACTGGCCACCCCTCATAGCCTGGTTCCTCTCTAGCCTGGTTCCTTTCTTCCTAGGTTTTGGCCTTTCTAGGGAGTTTTTCCTAGCCATCGTGCTTCTACACCTGCATTGCTTGCTGTTTGGGGTTTTAGGCTGGGTTTCTGTACAGCACTTTGATATATCAGCTTATGTAAGAAGGGCTATATAAATACATTTGATTTTATTTCATTTACACTCCGATTTAATGACTCCTCATAATGTTGAAAATACTAATCCTGGGTTAAAATAAGTCAAAACTGTAGTTTTTACACCCCCTTTTTTACTGTGTATTTATTACAGACTGGATCAGGGAGAAGTTGAAAATGTCAGTGAAGTAACTTGCCAGCTGGTCACCCAGCGCATGCTCTAAGTACATCCTGGTAATCCGTCTTGCCCTGCGAATGTTAACCTGTTTAAAGGTCTTACTCACATCAGCTACAGAGAGTTTGATTACACAGTCATCCAGAACAGCTAGTGCTCTTAAGCATGGTTCAGTGTTGCTTGCCTCGAAGCGAGCATAGAAAGCATTTAGCTCATCTGGTAGGCTTGCATCATTGGGCAGCTCACAGCTGAGTTTCTCTTTGTAATCGGTGATAGTTTGCCAAACCTGCCACGTCCGACAAGCATCAGAGACGGTGTAGTAGGATTCGATCTTAGTCCTGTATTATCACTTTGCCTGTTTAATGGTTCATCGGAGGGCATAGTGAGATTTCTTATAAGCGTGCGGGTTAGTGTCCCGCTTCTTGAAAGCAGCAGCTCCAGCCTTTAGCTCAGTGCAGATGATGCCTGTAATCCATGGCTTCTGGTTGGGATATGTACATACGGTCACTGTGGGGACAACGTCATCAATGCACTTGTTCATTTTTACATTTTAGTAGACGGTCTTGTCCAGAGTGACTTACAGTAGTGAGTGCATACATGTTCATATTTTGTTTGTACTGGTCGTCCATTGGAATCAAACCTACAACTCTGGTTGTTGCAAGTGCCATACTCTACCAACTGAGCCACACGGGACAATGAAGCTGCTAACTGATGTGGTAAACTCCTCAATGCCATTGGATGAGTGCTGGAACATATTCCAGTCTGTTCTAGTGAAACAGTCCTGTAGCTTAGCACCCGCTTCATCGGACCACTTCCTTATTGAGCACGTCACTGGTACTTCCTGTTAGATTTTTTCTTGTAAGCAGGATTTTACAAATGGAGGGCGAGGGAGAGCTTTGAATGCGTCTCTGTGTGTGGAGTAAAATGTGCGAACGATTTGAGGGAATGTGCTATGTGTTGAGCGGTTAACAAAGAAATAGGTATTACTATATGCTTAATTTAGAGTTATTAATGTAACTTTAGTTGTTCTACAAACGTTGGGCTATATGTTTAGATTTTTCATACATTGTAAGGTTGCATGATGTGACTAAGGATGATTTGAAAAAAGTCGCTTGAAAGGCATGAGTTCTGCTTTATTTCACTCATTCACAATTTGACAAGCACTTGATAATGAATAGAATTTCACGTCGGCATCCCCTTCGTGTGGTCGTAATGCACCCTAAAACAATCAGTCAACAAGATGAGTAGGCCTAAAGGACAGCAAAAGCACTAGCCTATGTCAATCTATTCTATTCTGTGCGTGAAATACATATTCCAAACATAGTCTGGGACAGTTGTGGGATGCGATAGATCCTAAATTAATACAACCACTAGCATTAAAAAAATGTTTTGTTGATCAGAACATTTAGCTTAAAATGTTGACAAACTATTAGGCTATTTCTTCACATTATAAGCGCAGCAATGCGCACACGACAGTAGGCTATAAGCGCGAAAGTTCCATTAGCAGAAAACACCATTATCAAAAGTGACCGCAAATGCAATTATTACTATAAAGGTGCATTTCTATGGTGAAAATGATCTTCCCCAAACTTGAAACTCACGCGCTGCTTATATATGCCAGTTAGGCTCTACACCCCTTGTAAAGCGGATTAATGTGCTTACTTTTAAGAAGTTATTTGGCCACTTTAGTTGTGATTCAAACCTTATTAAAACATATAGGCCTATGGGCTAGGCTACATGAGCTGTGCAACTATGATTAGAAAAAGTAGCAAAAAATGACATTGTTTCTTATGCTGGGCATCATTCACAAGTGATAATATATAATTCACAAGTGATATTGTAATATTGTCACCCATCAGACTATTCTTGATTTAATCTTGTATTTACATATATGAAATAATATGTGTGACATTTGTTTTGATTTAGAATGGACCATTATCAGCCCTACTCATGAGGCCTTTTGATAGTTACTGATGTTTGGTTAAAAAAATCTGCACCATACTCTGATGTGTCTCTAATTGGATATGTCTATAGATCTGACAAAGCTGGCAAATATGGGGTTGTCGCCATATCCATAAAGAACAACTTGAATGTTACTGTGTGTATTACCACCTCTGTCCACAAGCAATTAGAAAATCTTTCCTAAATGTGGGCCTGGGTAATAATACCCAACTAACGTGAGTGGGAGTTTATCAACCTCCCTCATCCCTCCCAATTGCTCTTAGCAAATTGTCTGACTTGCTATCTAACTATACTAATTCTGAATTATTAATATTGGGTGATCTTAACCTGGATTGATTTATGGCAGTATCAGATAGACAAAAAAATATATTTGTACTGAGCTAAATTTAACTCAACTGAATCAACCCTCCCCAACTTAAAATACCTTGAAAAATAAGCTTTTTTAATATCATTCTGACAAACGCCCCTCATAAGTATACAGCCAATGGAATCTTTGCTAATGAGCTCAGTGACCATTTTCCCATTGTCTACAATAGAGATACTAAGCTACCTAAATCGTGTCCACACATTATTAAAAATATACATTTTAGAACTTTCAATGAGCAACATTTCCTGAATAACCTGGGGTTGTATGATTGGGAGGGTGTGTCCTCTATCTCTGATTCAGATCAGGCCCTTAAATGTTTTACCTCTCTGTTTAACTCCGTTGTAGATAAGCATGCCCCATATAAGAGATTACGGGTAAAGGACAGATCTAACCCTTGCTCCACGCATGAATTGTCTGAAAGATTTCATGAAATAAATTTAACTTGGGCTAAGACTAGATTGACTGATTCTTCCTGTGACTGGTAGTCCTTTAGACATTTGAGAAATAGATGTCTTACTCTGGGTAGAAAAGCAAAGTCAATATACTTCTTGAATTGAGAATCTGAGAGTGGTGGAAATCCAGCTAAATTCTGGAATGTGGTCAAGTCTTAGAGAAAAAAACTCCACCCCCTCATTGCCCCCGCAGGTTGTGACAGCCTCTGGTCCCATAACAGACAAACATGACAATTGTGGTGCTTTTAATAACCATTTTGCCTCAACTGGCGATCTATTTGAAAAAAAGATTTCTGAAAATAACTCAACCTCCACTAGAGGGAGTCCTTTATTCACCTCTAAAGAAATAGCAGAGAATGATCCACTTCCAAGCACTAACTCTTTTTTTTCAATTGAACCATTTTATGCCAATGATGCCTTGACTTGCAAAAAATGTATGTAAAGAAAATCTAATTAGCTTGATCTGAGCTGACTCGATCCTTTTCTGCTGCAGTTTTCTGCCCCCCTTGTAGAACCTTTGACTCACATGTTCTAGTTAATAATTGCTTCTGGTGCTATCCTTAAGATCTGGTGGGGATCCTTCTGACCTGGATAACTACTGCCCAATTTCTAAACTATATTGCTTTGCAAAAATATTAGAATCACTGGCAAACTCTCAGCTAAGAACTTTTTTTAACTTCAAATTAAATTCTTAATGTGTACCAGTCTGGTTTCTGACCTGTATATAGCACTGTTTCAGCAGCTACGTTTGTCTTAAATTATACATTAAATTGCTTAGGTCATAGGAATAACTGTGTTACCATATTTATAGACCTATCCAAGGCCTTTGCTAAACTGTTGTTTACGATTGTGTTTTAGCTTTTTGCATATTTTGGGGGTATTTTAACATTTATTTATGCATGTGTAGTATTAAATGTGTATATTGTATCTCAATGTGTATTGTGTACACAGGGCTCATCTGGAAATGTTGGGAGTGTTGACTCCCTGTTAAAATAAAGGTTAAATAAATAAATACCAATTAACATTCTAACTCAGGCGAGCAGAACCTTGAGACATTCCTTAATATTAGAGATTGTGCACCAGCTGTTGTTAACAAAGAGACACACACCTCCCCCTTGAGCTTACCCGGCCCAGAGGAGAGTAGAGACAGCAGGAAGTGGAATGTGAATGGATTTGGACACTATTTCCCCCTGAAGAACAGTTTTCACTATAAATGTCCATTCCATCAGGATTAAGTAGCTTAGATATCTCAGTCCATGCGATCGCTGGGCTCTGAGAGGATACGGCCAGCACAGTGGCTGTGTAAAAACAGCCATGATGGAAACACAACTACTTGATTATTATTGTTCTCTGCACTTCCTGTCCACTGTAACATTTTCCAGACTTTAGCAAGCCATGAGCTGAGAAACTGTCCCTCGAGGTAAGTTCCTAAAACACCCTCTCACTGTTTATTTTACACACACACACACACACACACACACACACACACACACACACACACACACACACACACACACACACACACACACACACACACACACACACACACACACACACACACACACACACACACACACACACACACACACACACACACACACCTCGATCATCTCATATAAACAGGCAGACCAGAGTTTAGCTAAGCTGCTTTCACTGCTGAGGAGAGGAGAGAAGAGGCGAGGGGAGAGGAGAGAATTAACAGAGTAGAGGAGACTTAAAACTCCAGTATATAATGGCCATGGTACAAAATGTAATTTCCATGTGCTCTCTCTTCTCCCTGCTCTCCCGTCTTTGCTCTTCCTATCTCTCTGTCTCCCTCTCTCTCTGATCTCTCCCTCTCCTCTCCTCTCCTCTCCTCTCCTCTCCTCTCCTCTCCTCTCCTCTCCTCTCCTCTCCTCTCCTCTCCTCTCCTCTCCGCTCTGCTCCTCTCCTCTCCTCTCCTCTCCTCTCCTCTCCTCTCCTCTCCTCTCCTCTCCTCTCCTCTCCGGTAGCCAGGTGGTCATGTTAATAGTAAATGTTGGTCTTCTCCCAGAGCCCAGTGCTACTAAACCATCTGTCTACTCTTTGTCCGGCCAGTTTACAACATGACGGAACAGCATTTCATCTGTTCTTATATAAACAAATTTTTCTCCAAGAGACTCAAGGATACCTGCATTACATAAGCCAGTTAGCCCTCTCTCTCCAATTCTAGAGCTCAATTCTCATATGCATCAATGTCTAAGGTCCCCAGTAAGCGGATGGAAAAGTATTGATAGCAGCAGTAGTTTTGTAGTTATACTGAAATCTATTCCGACTCTTGACTGGAGGTAAAAGCCTGTCTCACTCCTCTGCCAGGGTCTAATGATAACAGTGAGAATGTCTATATTATAAACTCTATACAGCTTGGGGGTGGGTTTCCCAAGCCTCATCTCTTGAGGACACAGACTCACGCATGTCCTAGAACAGCAATGTTTTTTTGTTTTACTTACACATATAATATTTTATCAGTATTATAATTATTACTCTCTTGGGGATGGGTTGTGGAGTAAAATAAACTATTTTAGCCATGAAGGCTTTGGGAATACCCACTGGATGCTAATAGAAGTAACAGTGGTGATAATGGAGGGACCTAGCAACAGAGGTGATAATATCTCAGAGAAAACACTTGATAATGGCAGGTGTCCACCTCAGAAAGCTGTCTGTGTGTGCTGCATGTGTATCTGATTCTGATCAGTCAGTGTGCATCCTGCTGTCTTTAACCCAGAGATGAAGTAAAGGTGGGACAAAGGCCAGGAGGAGAGAACAAAGGATGGACAGATCATTCTATCCTCCAACCCAGCTCAAATACTGGATAGTTTATCACCTATTGGGATTCAATGAGTTGCAGTAACATCACTACGCTCCTAGAAAGATGTCTAGGATATTTGCTGCAGAATATCAAGTTTAGCAGACTAATGATCTCTGAGATGTTGTAAACTACTGAGGCCAGTGTGCTAGAGTATGATTAACTGAGTGCACAGGGAAATCATCAGTATGTGTTGAAGTCTCTGTACAGTATGAACACACAAACATATGTAGGATTAATACATCAGACTATCATTCCCATCTCTCCTCCTCATTCCCTCTTCTACTTTGTCATTACTCTCCTTTCCTCCCATGCCCCCCCCCCTCTCTCTCAGGGTCTGCTGAGAGACACACACACACACACACACACACACACACACACACACACACACACACACACACACACACACACACACACACACACACACACACACACACACACACACACACACACACACACACACACACACACACACACACACACGCACAGCTCAGTCAGCAGCACTGGGAGAGTCATAATGACCTAATTTCCCCCCGATGCACTACTATACCCCCACACCCAACCCACTCCCTGCACAATACACCCACGCACTCAAGCACGCACACACACACACACACAAGCATGCACGCACGTGCATACTCACGCACGCACAAACACACACACAAACACACAAACCTAATGGAACAGACGGGTAAAGATTAGAGACAAAACACACACCTTGGGATTGAAGCTCATTCACGCACATACTTCATATCTTCCCTGATGCCAAGTTGCTGTTAGCCTGAGACTTGTATTGTTAGCCACATAGGGTTATGACTAAAAGTAGTGCATTATATAGAGCAGGGGCCTCCAACCTTTTCTAGCATGAGAGCTACTTTCAAAAAATGAAACATGTTGCGAGCTACTCACTTCTCCTCTCCTGCAACTTTTCCCTTGGGTCCTTAGTGTACAAGAAAAAGTAGTGCACTGTTTTCTGTCAAAATACCTGGTAAAACAATGATAATAAACTCTAGGGGGGCCCTATAAAATCTGTGATTTCCCACCCCCTCAAAATTATGTTGTATATTTTCCACAATTATGTTCTCAGTTTATTTTCCATTTTTAAAATTACTATTGTTCATAGAGAAATAACAAAATGTTAATTTTACATTGATTAGATAGTACCTGGGAGATGTGGTGTCTGCTACTTGTGAGATGTGTTTATGATACTTGTGAGATATGTTTATGACACTTTGCAGTGGAACACTTGAAAATTGCATGTACTTTCAGATTTGTTTGGCGCGCTACTCATAGGTTGGCTGCAAGCTACTCATAGGTTGGCTGCAAGCTACTGGTAGCTCGCGATCAACCTGCTGGAGACCCCTGATATAGAGGGAATCAGGAGCATTTTTGGTGTTTGCTCCTGTGTTGTCGTGTAGGGTTTGGGGGTTAGGGGTTAAGGTTTCTGCTCCAGCATGCATGTCTCCATGCTTGTGTCCATTGCAGCCTCTAGTTAGGATGTTATATTACACACCTTTTTCTGCTTGTTAATATGTTGCTGAACATTCCTCTCTGTGCTTGTTAGTGTGTTTACTGTGTGTTTACTGTGATTTCACCTTTCAAACAGGCCAAGCCCTGGAGCCACAGCATGACAGCCCAATATGATATGCAATATGCAAACATTACCTCAGATCACTGCTTCACCTTGTCTCACTCACACTATTTCTCTTTCTGCTCCCTCCTCTTTTTCGGACTCTCTCTTTCTGCTCTCTCCTCTCTTTCTCCGACAGTTGCTCTCCCCATTTTCTATCTCACAGGGAGGTTTCATCCAACTTACATTACTAGTCAGATTGTAAGGGTTATGGCTCAAGCTGATGTCAGCATGGCAGTCCTGCACACATGCACACACACACCTGCCACGCAACATCTCCCACTCCTCACCCTAACCTGTCCATCTTGTTCTTGGGAAAGCTATGGCTGCGTTTGACATGTGTTTTATGTATTACAGCTTTTACAGCCTGTAATATAGCGGATGAGCATAAGCCATGAGCTCCAGCTCTGAGGATCGCGGGTTCAATCCCAGTGCTAGGCACTTGTTTTTGTTTTGTTTTAACCCTATCCCAAACCTTAACCCTTAACCAAACAGAATGAATGCCTAAACTTAAGCGTTGAGTTGTTTCTGTTCAAACCCTGTCCCAAATCTTAACCCTTAACCAATCGTAATTAATTCCTTAAACTTAACCATCAAAACTCTATGTTTATCGCCCCCTTGGACAAACGTTGAATACTGTAGACCGTATCAAACCGTGTGATCTTGTTGGTATTTGACTCATCAGCAGTCAGCTGTATTTGACTTATTTTTGGCCAAATGTATTTGACAGTCATTTGGAGGAGCTGAAAGTACCCTTATAACCCCCCAAAATATGAAAAAAAGAATGTAAGAAAAAACACGTGGTTTTCTGACACGTGAACTTATGTATGAACAAATACCATGAATGTCACGTGAAAACAAAAATTCACATGAGTCAGCTGTAATTTAAGATTGTTTATATACAAAGCATTACAAGAATATTGACGTCTTGATTTTGGCCAAAGTAACGGTTTGCAAAATCAGGTAAACTGATGAAGCACACTTTCTTTAACCTAATGTCAACTTGTTTTGACATCACATTCTTGTTTTTAGCTATATGGGTGACGTTTTTTGGATGTCTTCAGTGCATTTTGAATGCTTTTAGTTAATGCGTTTAGTTAATTGTGCACTAAAATTACAAAAAGTTAACAGGAGTTAACTGATTAGCCCTAATAGCCCTAATTCAAAACCATCTCTTTGTTGAAACGTATCTGTTTCCATTGATTTCCAAAAGCAAACCCATTCACACCTTTTCAAATAAATAAAAATCTATTTTAGGCCTGTCTATTAAATGTAACAAAAACCAATGGATAGGTAACAATAACAGAAGCTAAAAATAGCTAGCTAGAACGAAATGGAAGGCTAGCTATCGCCTATCACTAAGCTAGTGTTACACGCCTCGGACTGAGACGTGGTCAGCAGATAATAAACCTGAATTAACAGGATAGAATGATGAGATGGAGAAACATTAGTGGTGTTCAGTAGTAGGCATTCTAAAATATTTATAAAAATATTGTTCTCTTGTTCTCTTTGTATTCAAGATACTAAATGGCCTGCCCCAAACCCTCCCCCCCCCCCCAACTCAGTATTTTTGTTAAACAGAAAATCCAAACATGTGGCAGCAGATCCACAAGGTCTGCCATGAGAGGTGACTGTATAGTTCCCTTAAGGAAAAGCACCTTTAGTAAATCCGCTTTCTCTGTGAGAGCTTCCCATGTCTGGAATACACTGCCATCAGACACTCATAACTCATACTTTCACAAAAAACATGAAGACATGGCTAAATGTCAATCAGATTTGTGAACCTAATCCCTAGCTGTCTATTGCCGCTTTCCATGTTGTCTGTAGCTTGTGAGGTGTGGAAACACTTTGTTGCTTTTATGGATTTTTGTCTTGTTGCTTTTTGTGCTATGTTGCTCTGTCTGTATGCTATGTCTTGCTTGTCCTATGTTGCTCTGCGTGTGCTCACTGCTCATTGATTGTCTGTATTGTAATGGTTTTTAATAACCTGCCCAGGGACTGTGGTTGAAAATTAGCCGGCTGGCTAAAACCGGCACTTTATACTGAAACGTTGATTAATGTGCACGGTTCCTGTAAAAATAAAATAAACTCAAACTCTTTTGTCTTCTTTTTCTATCTTTTTGTTGTCAAAATCAATGACACATTACAATTGCATTGTAGTATTACGTTGTTACATTCCATATTTCAGTATCAAAAATAAAGGTCACAAGTTCAAAAAACTACCACCATACATCTACATATTCAAACACATATTACCTTTCACTAATGGTCAAATCAATAGTGCATATAATTTGAGGCTATTCAATCAGTAGTATTAGCATCTAGAAACAAAATCTATTTGGCATGTAAAACCATCAAATTGTACCATAAGAGGCTACATTACATTATATACAGTATATATATATATATATATATACAGTTGAAGTCGTAAGTTTACATACACCTTAGCCAAATACATTTAAGCTCCGTTTTTCACAATTCCTGACATTTAATCCTAGTAAAAATTCCCTGTCTTAGGCCAGTTAGGATCACCACTTTATTTTAAGAATGTGAAATGTGGCAATAATAGTATAGAGAATGATTTATTTCAGCTTTTATGTCTTTCATCACATTCCCAGTGGGTCAGAAGTTTACATACACTCAATTAGTATTTGGTAGCATTGCCTTTAAATTGTTTAACTTGGTTCAAACGTTTCGGGTAGCCTTCCACAAGCTTCCCACAATAAGTTGGGTGAATTTTGGCCCATTTCTCCTGACAGAGCTGGTGTAACGGAGTCAGGTTTGTAGGCCTCCTTGCTCGTTCTGCCCAGAAATTATCCATAGGATTGAGGTCAGGGCTTTGTGATGGCCACTCCAATACCTTGACTTTGTTGTCCTTAAGCCATTTTGCCACAACTTTGGAAGTATGCTTGGGGTCATTGTCCATTTGGAAGACCCATTTGTGACCAAGCTTTAACTTCCTGACGGATGTCTTGAGATGTTGCTTCAATATATCCACATAATTTTCCTCTCTCATGATGCCATCTATTTTGTGAAGTACACCAGTCCCTCCTGCAGCAAAGCACCCCTACAACATGATGCTGCCACCCCCATGCTTCACGGTTGGGATGGTGTTCTTCGGCTTGCAAGCCTCCCCCTTTATCCTCCAAACATAACGATGATCATGATGGCCAAACAGTTCTATTTAGGTTTCATCAGACCAGAGGACATTTCTCCAAAAAGTACGATCTTTGTCCCCATGTGCAGTTGCAAACCGTAGTCTGGCTTTTTTATGGCGGTTTTGGAGCAGTGGATTCTTCCTTGCTGAGCGGTCTTTCAGGTTATGTTGATATAGGACTCGTTTTACTGTGGATATAGATACGTTTGTACCAGTTTCCTCCAGCATCTTCACAAGGTCCTTTGCTGTTGTTCTAGGATTGATTTTCACTTTTCGCACCAAAGTACGTTCATCTCTAGGAGACAGAACGCGTCTCCTTGCTGAGCGGAATGACAGCTGTGTGGTCCCATTGCATACTATTGTTTGTACAGATGAACGTGGTACCTTCAGGCGTTTGGAAATTGCTCCCAAGGATGAACCAGACTTGTGGAGTTCTACAATTTGTTTTCTGAGGTCTTGGCTGATTTCTTTTGATTTTCCCATGATGTCAAGCAAAGAGGAACTGAGTTTGAAGGTAGGCCTTGAAATACATCCACAGCTACACCTCCAATTGACTCAAATTATGTCAATTAGCCCATCAGAAGCTTCTAAAGCCATGACATCATCTTCTGGAATTTCCCAAGCTGTTTAAAGGCACAGTCAACTTAGTATATATAAACTTCTGACCCACTGGAATTGTGATACAGTGAATTAAACAATTGTTGGGAAAATTACTTATGTCATGTACAAAGTAGATGTCCTAACCGACTTGCCAAAACTATAGTTTGTTAACAAGAAATTTGTGGAGTAGTTGAAACACGAGTTTTAATTACTCCAACTGTAAACTTCCGACTTCAACTGTATACAGTACCAGTCAAAAGTTTGGACACACCTACTCATTCAAGGGTTTTTCTTTATTTTGACTATTTTGTACATTGCAGAATAATAGTGAAGACATCAAACCTAGGAAATAACACATATGGAATCAAGTAGCAACCAAAAAAGTGTTAAACAAATCAAAATATATTTTAGATTTTAGATTCTTCAAAGTAGCCACCCTTTGCCTTGATGACTGTTTTGTTCACTATTGGCATTCTCTCAACCAGCTTCATCTGGAATGCTTATCCAGCAGTCTTGAAGGAGTTCCCACATGGTGTAATTGTAATAACATACAGGATCTCAAGTCCTTTTGTTCACCTGACCTAGAATTCCTCACAATGTATTATCTCCCAAGACAATTCTCGAGGGTTATTGTCACAGCCGTGTATATACGCCCTCAAGCCGATACCACGAAAGCTCTCAATGAACTTCACTGGACTTTATGCAAACTGGAAACCATATATCCCAAGGGTGCATTTATTGTAGCTGGGGATTTTAACAAAGCAAATTTGTTCTGTCAGCATATTGATTGTAGAAGTCACGCTGGCAAAACACTGGATCACTGCTACTCTAACTTCCAAGATTCATACACGGCCCTTCCCCGCCCTCCTTTCGGCAAATCTGACCACGACTCCATTTTGCTCCTCCCTTCCTTTGGGCAGAAACTCAAACAGGTTGTAACCTTGATAAGGTCTATTCAATGCTGGTCAGAACAATCGGAATCCACGCTTCAAGAATTATTTTGATCACATGGCCTGGGACATGTTCCGAGAATAATATCGATTTATACGCTGATTCGGTGAGTAAGTTTATGAGGAAGTGCATAGGAGATGTTAAAACCTACCCTAACCAGAAACCGTGAATAGATGGAGGCATTCGCTCAAAACTGAAAGCGCGAACCTCCGCCTTTAACCATGGAAAGGTGACTGGGAATATGGACGAATACAAACAGTTTAGCAGTGGTGTAAAGTACTTAAGTAAGAATACTTTCAAGTACTGCTTAAGTTGTTTATTTGGTATCTGTACTTTACTATTTATATTTTTGACTACTTTTACTTTTGCTTCACTACATTCCTGTACTTTTTACTCCATACAGTTTCCCTGACACACAAAAGTACTCGTTACATTTTGAATGCTTAGCAGGACAGGAGAATGGTATGTGTTCATGGACATATTCCATCTCTCCCTATCCCAGTATGCTGTTCTCACATGCTTCAAGATGGCCACCATTGCTCCTGTACCCAAGAAGGCAAAGATAACTGAACTAAATGACTATCGCCCCTTAGCACTCACTTCTGTCATCATGAAGTGCTTTGAGACACAAGTCAAGGACCATATCACCTCCACCTTACCTGTCACCCTAGACCCACTTCAATTTGCGTACCGCCCCAATAGGTCCACAGATGATGCAATCGCCATCACACTGCACACTGCCTTATCCCATCTGGACAAGAGGAATACCTATGTAAGAATGTTGTTCATTGACTACAGCTCAGCATTCAACACCATAGTACCCTCCAAGCTCATCATTAAGCTCTTGGCCATGGGTTTGAACCCCGCCCTGTGCAATTAGGTTCTGGACTTCCTGATGGGCTGCCCCCAGGTGGTAAAGGTAGGAAACAACATTTCTACTTCGCTGATCCTCAATACTGGGGCCCCACAAGGGTGCATGCTCAGCCCCCTCCTGTACTCCCTGTTCACCCATGACTGCGTGGCCATGCACATCTCCAACTCAATCATCAAGTTTGCAGACGACACAACAGTAGTAGGCTTGATTATCAACAACGACGAGAAAGCCTATAGGGAGGAGGTGGAGGCACTCGGAGTGTGGTGTCAGGAAAACAACCTCTCACTCAATGTCAACAAAACAAAGGAGATGAACATGGACTTCAAGAAACAACAGAGGGAGCACCCCCCTATCCACATCGACGGGACAGCAGTGGAGAAGGTGGAAAGTTAAGTTCCTCGACGTACACATCATGGATAAACTGAAATGGTCTACCCATACAGACAGTGTGGTGAAGGCGCAACAGCACCTCTTCAACCTCAGGAGGCTGAAGAAATGTGGCTTGTCACCTAAAACCCTCACAAACTTTTACAGATGCACAATTGAGAGTATCCTGTCAAGCTATATCACCGCCTGGTACGGCAACTGCACCACCCACAACCGCAGGGCTCTCCAGAGCGGGGTGCGGTCTGCACAACTCATCACCCGATGTCACAGGAAGGCCAAATAGATCATAGAGGACAACAACCACCCGAGCCACTGCCTTTTCACCCCGCTACCATCCAGAAGGCGAGGTCAGTGCAGGTGCATCAAAGCTGGGACCGAGAGACTGCAAAATAGTTTCTATCTCAAGACCATCAGACTGTTAAACAGCCATCACTAGCACAGAGAGGCTGTTGCCTACATACAGACTTAATCATTGGCCACTTTAATAAATGGATCACTAGTCACTTTAATAATGCATCTTTAAAAATGTTTACATATCTTGCATTACTCATCTCATATGTATATACCCTATTTTATACCTTCTATTGCATCTTTCCTATGCTACTCGGTCATTGGTCATCCATATATTTATTTGTATGTATTCTTATTCCATTACTTAGATTTGTGTGTATTAGGTAGTTGTTGTGGAATTGTTAGATTACTTGTTAGATATTGCTGCACTGTCTGAACTAGAAGCACAAGCATTTCGCTACACTTGCAATAACATCTGCTAACCATGTGTATGTGACCAATAGCATTTTATTTTATTTGAGTTGACATATGCTGAGCACTTGTTGGCTGCTTTTCCTTCACTCTGTGGTCCAACTCATCCCAAACCATCTCAATTGGGTTGAGGTCGGATGATTGTGGACGCTAGGTCATCTGATGCAGCACTCCATCACTCTCCTTCATGGTCAAATAGCCCTTACACAGCCTGGAGGTGTGTTGGGTCATTGTCCTTTTGAAAACCAAATGATAGTCCCACTAATCGCAAACCAGATGGGATGAGGTATCGCTGCAGAATGCTGTGGTAGCCATGCCGGTTAAGTGTGCCTTGAACTTGAAATAAATTACCAACACTGTCACCAGCAAAGCATCCCCACACATCATACATTCTCCTCCATGCTTCACGGTGGGAACCACACATGTGGAGATCATCCATTTACCTACTTTGCGTCTCACAAAGACACGGCGGTTAGAGCCCAAAATCTCAAATTTGGACCAAAGAACTAATGTCCTCTGCTTGTGTTTCTTGGCCCAGCTTCTTATTGGTGTCCTTTAGTAGTTGTTTCTTTGCAGCAGTTCGACCATGAAGGCCTGATTCACACAGTCTCCTCTGAACAGTTGATGTTGAGATGTGTCTGTTACTTGAACTCTGAAGCATTTATTTGGGCTGCAATCTGAGGTGCAGTTAACTCTAATGAACTTATGCTCTGCAGCAGAGGTAACTCTGGGTCTTCCTTTCCTGTGGCGGTCCTCATGAGAGCCAGTTTCATCATAATGCTTGATGGTTTTTGCGACTGCACTTGAAGAAATACTCAAATTTCTTGACATTTTCTGGGTTGACTGACCTTCATGTCTTAAAGTAACGATGGACTGTCTTTCTCTTGCTTATTTGAGCTGTTCTTGCCATAATATGGACTTGGTCTTTTACCAGATAGGGCTATCTTCTGTATACCACCCCTACCTTGTCACAACACAACTGATTGGCTCAAATGCATTAAGAAGGAAAGAAATTCCACAAATGAACTTTTAACAAGAAACACCTGTTAATTGAAATGCATTCCAGGTGACTTCCTCATGAAGCTGGTTGAGAGAATGCCAAGCGTATGCAAAGCTGTCATCAAGGCAAAGGGTGGCTACTTTGAAGAATCTCAAATATAAAATATATTTGGATTTGTTAACACTTTTTTGGTTGCTACATGAGTCAATTCATAGTTTTGATGTCTTCACTATTATTATACAATGTAGAAAATAGTAAAAATAAAGAAAAACCCTTGAATGAGTAGGTTTGTCCAAACATTTGACTGGTACTGTACATATATATACAGTCGTGGCCAAAAGTTTTGAGAATGACACAAATATAAATTTTCACAAAGTCTGCTGCCTCAGTTTGTATGATGGCAATTTGCATATACTCCAGAATGTTATGAAGAGTGATCAGATGAATTGCAATTAATTGCAAAGTCCCTCTTTGCCATGCAAATGAACTGAATCAAAAAAACATTTCCACTGCATTTCAGCCCTGCCACAAAAGGACCAGCTGACATCATGTCAGTGATTCTCTTGTTAACACAGGTGTGAGTGTTGATGAGGACAAGACTGGAGATCACTTTGTCATGCTGATTGAGTTCGAATAACAGACTGGAAGCTTCAAAAGGAGGGTGGTGCTTGGAATCATTGTTCTTCCTCTGTCAAACATGGTTACCTGCAAGGAAACACGTGCCATCATCATTGCTATGCACAAAAAGGGCTTCATAGGCAAGGATTTTGCTGCCAGTAAGATTGCACCTAAATCAACCATTTATCAGATCATCAAGAACTTCAAGGAGAGCGGTTCAATTGTTGTGAAGAAGGCTTCAGGGCGCCCAAGAAAGTCCAGCAAGCGCCAGGACAGTCTCCTAAAGTTGATTCGGCTGCGGGATCGGGGCACCACCAGTACAGAGCTTGCTCAGGAATGGCAGCAGGCAGGTGTGAGTGCATCTGCACGCACAGTGAGGCGAAGACTTTTGGAGGATGGCCTGGTGTCAAGAAGGGCAGCAAAGAAGCCACTTCACTCCAGGAAAAACATCAGGGACAGACTGATATTCTGCAAAAGGTACAGGGATTGGACTGCTGAGGACTGGGGTAAAGTCATTTTCTCTGATGAATCCCCTTTCCAATTGTTTGGGGCATCCGGAAAAAAGCTTGTCCGGAGAAGACAAGGTGAGCGCAACCATCAGTCCTGTGTCATGCCAACAGTAAAGCATCCTGAGACCAGTCATGTGTGGGGTTGCTTCTCAGCCAAGGGAGTGGGCTCACTCACAATTTTGCCTAAGAACACAGCCATGAATAAAGAATGGTACCAACACATCCTCCGAGAGCAACTTCTCCCAACAATACAGGAACAGTTTGGTGACGAACAATGCCTTTTCCAGCATGATGGAGCACCTTGCCATAAGGCAAAAGTGATAACTAAGTGGCTCAGGGAACAAAACATCGATATTTTGGGTCCATGGCCAGGAAACTCCCCAGACCTTAATCCCATTGAGAACTTGTGGTCAAACCTCAAGAGGCGGGTGTGTAACCGATGTGAAATGGCTAGCTAGTTAGCGGTGGTGCGCGCTAATAGCCTTTCAATCGGTGACGTCACTTGCTCTGAGACCTTGAAGTAGTGGTTCTCCTTGCTCTGCAAGGGCCGCGGCTTTTGTGGAGCGATGGGTAAGGATGCTTCGTGGGTGACTGTTGTTGATGTCTGCAGAGGGTCCCTGGTTCGCGCCCGGGTCGGGGCGAGGGAACGGACTAAAGTTATACTGTTACATTGGTGCCGTGACCCGGATCACTGGTTGCTGCGGAAAAGGAGGAGGTCGAAAGGGAGGTGAATGTAACCGATGTGAAATGGCTAGCTAGTTAGACGTTAGTGGTGTTCCAGTAGTAGGTATTCTACAAGATTGAAGAAGAAACCTCCAAGATCTCATGATCTCACTAACGCTCCCATTTGACGTCACAGCTCTCCCTAGTGGCAGTACTCATACACGTTCATTTAAATGCAAATACCTAGGAGGACTAGAAAATAATACAAGGGATGGCCCCATAAAATAACAAACGAAATAAAACATAAAAAATATGACCATACATATTTGTGTGTGTCACACTAGCTAGTATTTAGCAATTATTATGCGACCATTGGATACAAATTTCATAAAAAGTAACCTTTATAAAATGCGTATCATTAGCACGGTTCATATGTACACATTTAAATACGCTCAATATGAGCCCTCGTTTGTAAATATAAAACCATTTAAGAGCCAAAATATTTATAGTGGAAATAATAAATTAGCCAAACGCCGTCTTGCTCTCGTTGACTTGCATACCTAAGTGACCTAACTAGCTACTTAGCTTGACTACTGTTACGTAAATGGGAAAATCTCACTCATATTCCAAAATTATACAACAAAATGAAAACTCAACATTGTTTAGTTAAACATATTAGCTCTAGATTTCGAAAACGTAACCATGAGTACAACACCGTAAACAGGATAAAAATAAGGAGACAGAGAGCTAGCGTCTTCTTTCAATGGTCACAGAGCAATGTATGACAAAGAGAGCAACGCGCCTGCAGCAGTAACACTTTGAATGCCTCTCCCTAGTGATAGCGATTGATATACATGTATATCAATGCAACTTGACCACAATAATAATGGCTCAGAAATGGCTCAGAAATAAGAAATAAGAATTATTGTTATTATTTTACTTTTATCCCTTTTTCTCCCCAATTGGTAGTTACAGTCTTGTTTCATCGCTGCAACTTCCGCACGGACTCGGGAGAGGCGAAGGTCGAGAGCTGTGCGTCCTCCGAAACACAACCCAACCACACCGCACTGCTTCTTGACACAATGCCCACTTAACCCGGAAGCCAGCCACACCAATGTGTCGGAGGAAACACTGTGCACCTGACAACCGTGTCAGCGTGCACTGTGCCCAGCCCGCCATAGGAGTCGCTAGTGTGCGCTGGGACAAGGACATCCCTGCCGGCCAAACCTTCCCTTAACCCGGACGATGCTGGGCCAATTGTGCGCCGCCCCATTGGTCTCCCAGTCATGGCCGGCTGCGACAGAGCCTGGACTCAAACCCAGAATCTCTAGTGGCACAGCTAGCACTGCGATGCAATGCCTTAGACCACTACGCCACTCGGGAGAGAATAAATAATGATTTTTAACACACTTCAATTATTATACTCCGGTAGGCTAAGTAACCTTTTAACAGAATGGCATTACAAAATGTTTATTTCCACATGTGGAAACATTGCAACTGCAACATGTTAACACAACCTTTTCACATGAGGAGAATAACACTATTTCATCCTTCATGTGAACTAACACTATTTCACCCCCACATGTGGATTTTCTTACATGAGAAACTGCAAATGTGATTTCATGAAAACATGTTTTTCTCCTCACATGTAGAAAGGTGGTGTTAACATGTGAACTCTAAAGTTTGCTTTGTTCTCCATATCTGTGATTATCTGGCTGGTGTTTCCAAAATATCTTTCTGTGAGACTTCCTGTTGTTCCTGGTGTAATGACGACCATGTGGAGTCATAAGCTATGTCAGCAGCTCAGCTCCATCTGGACACTAGCTGGGACCGGGAATGGGACACATGGACACATGGTGTCTGCCCCAATTACTGTTATTACTGTATTGTTACTATATTACTGCTATCACAACAGAGCGAATATGTCCTTATGAAGAATCATTCAATCAATTCAGTATGGCCATTAAATCATAAGTCAGATCCAATGAAACCAATTTGTGGTGTTAGTTATGTCAGAGAACAAAGATGGAATGGAACTGTCCATACTGTCGATCTGCTGGTCATCAGCTATAATACATCCACAACAATGAATAGTGAATTACTGGGTCATTAGACTAGAGGTACTTGACTTGACCCGCTCTGTAGCTCTGTCAGTGTTGCTCTGTTGTCATTCTGTTCTTCCTCTCAATGTTTCACTAAGGACAGTCTCTGTTTCAGCCTCTGGGAAATCACTGTTTCCCATTTTCTCAAATGTCCTAATTCTTTGTTTAAATGGCCACAATAGCCAGGCCTCCCATAGAGCTGGAATCCCTTGCATGTTAAAAAGGATATTCCTAGATAATTCTCTCTTCAATGTGTTTAATTAGATCAGGATTTATGTCCTAAACAATGATAGGCTGGTTTCTCTGCAGAACTTCTGTCCTATAGGCTAAATCCATGCTATGGATTTATGCTACTACCAAGCCCAGTAAAACTCCTTGGTTTGGTTTTGTCCTTTAGACTGCACTTCTCTCACATGTTCTTGTGAACAGATTACCTGACTGGATCACCAAACAACACACATTAAAGTCGCCTAATTCACAGCATTCTGTTTCAACTGACTAAAGTGAAGTGTTGACTTACTGAAATGTTTATTTTCTTTAACGAGAGCAAATGTAAACCTGGAAAGCAGTGCTGTAGTCAGACTCAGACCAGCATGGACAGACAGCGGAGGCAACAGAGCAGCTCCCTAGCCGTCCTCTCTACTGTATAACCGTGACTAATGCTGTATTGTCACATCAGTGTATAGAGCAGTGTCTGCTGTAGTGCTGAGGCTACAGGTGCTGTTATGGTAACTAGTTGAAGTCATGCTGATTTAAATCTGTGAGGAGGGAGGGTATGACTAAAGGAAGCCTGACCCCATGGAGCCAGAGGCCCAGAGGCAAACCTCCAGCCTGACCCTCCTACTTCCACTACTGTCCCAGTCTAACCCCTCTATTTCCACTCCTGTCCCAGCCTAACCCCTCTACTTCCACCCCTGTCCCAGCCTAACCCCTCTACTTCCACCCCTGTCCCAGTCTAACCCCTCTACTTCCACCCCTGTCCCAGTCTAACCCCTCTACTTCTACCCCTGTCCCAGTCTAACCCCTCTACTTCCACCCCTGTCCCAGTCTAACCCCTCTACTTCCACCCCTGTCCCAGCCTAACCCCTCTACTTCTACTCCTGTCCCAGTCTAACCCCTCTACTTCCACCCCTGTCCCAGTCTAACCCCTCTACTTCTACCCCTGTCCCAGTCTAACCCCTCTACTTCTACCCCTGTCCCAGTCTAACCCCTCTACTTCCACCCTTGTCCCAGTCTAACCCCTCTACTTCTACCCCTGTCCCAGTCTAACCCCTCTACTTCCACCCCTGTCCCAGTCTAACCCCTCTACTTCCACCCCTGTCCCAGCCTAACCCCTCTACTTCTACCCCTGTCCCAGTCTAACCCTTCTACTTCCACCCCTGTCCCAGTCTAACCCCTCTACTTCTACCCCTGTCCCAGTCTAACCCCTCTACTTCTACCCCTGTCCCAGTCTAACCCCTCTACTTCTACCCCTGTCCCAGTCTAACCCCTCTACTTCTACCCCTGTCCCAGCCTAACCCCTCTACTCCTACCCCTGTCCCAGTCTAACCCCTCTACTTCTACCCCTGTCCCAGTCTAACCCCTCTACTTCTACCCCTGTCCCAGTCTAACCCCTCTACTTCCACCCCTGTCCCAGCCTAACCCCTCTATTTCCACCCCTGTCCCAGTCTAACCCCTCTATTTCCACTCCTGTCCCAGCCTAACCCCTCTACTTCTACCCCTGTCCCAGTCTAACCCCTCTACTTCTACCCCTGTCCCAGTCTAACCCCTCTACTTCTACCCCTGTCCCAGTCTAACCCCTCTACTTCTACCCCTGTCCCAGCCTAACCCCTCTACTTCTACCCCTGTCCCAGCCTAACCCCTCTACTTCTACCCCTGTCCCAGCCTAACCCCTCTACTCCTACCCCTGTCCCAGTCTAACCCCTCTATTTCCACTCCTGTCCCAGTCTAACCCCTCTACTTCTACCCCTGTCCCAGTCTAACCCCTCTACTTCCACCCCTGTCCCAGTCTAACCCCTCTACTTCTACCCCTGTCCCAGTCTAACCCCTCTACTTCTACCCCTGTCCCAGTCTAACCCCTCTACTTCTACCCCTGTCCCAGCCTAACCCCTCTACTTCTACCCCTGTCCCAGTCTAACCCCTCTACTTCTACCCCTGTCCCAGTCTAACCCCTCTACTTCCACCCCTGTCCCAGCCTAACCCCTCTACTTCTACCCCTGTCCCAGTCTAACCCCTCTACTTCTACCCCTGTCCCAGTCTAACCCCTCTACTTCCACCCCTGTCCCAGTCTAACCCCTCTACTTCTACCCCTGTCCCAGTCTAACCCCTCTACTCCTACCCCTGTCCCAGTCTAACCCCTCTACTTCTACCCCTGTCCCAGTCTAACCCCTCTACTTCCACCCCTGTCCCAGCCTAACCCCTCTACTTCTACCCCTGTCCCAGTCTAACCCCTCTACTTCCACCCCTGTCCCAGCCTAACCCCTCTACTTCCACCCCTGTCCCAGCCTAACCCTCTACTTCTACCTCTGTCCCAGTCTAACCCCTCTACTTCCACCCCTGTCCCAGCCTAACCCCTCTACTTCCACCCCTGTCCCAGCCTAACCCCTCTACTTCTACCCCTGTCCCAGCCTAACCCCTCTACTTCCACCCCTGTCCCAGTCTAACCCCTCTACTTCCACCCCTGTCCCAGCCTAACCCCTCTACTTCTACCCCTGTCCCAGTCTAACCCCTCTACTTCTACCCCTGTCCCAGTCTAACCCCTCTACTTCCACCCCTGTCCCAGTCTAACCCCTCTACTTCTACCCCTGTCCCAGTCTAACCCCTCTACTTCCACCCCTGTCCCAGCCTAACCCCTCTACTTCTACCCCTGTCCCAGCCTAACCCCTCTACTTCCACCCCTGTCCCAGCCTAACCCCTCTACTTCCACCCCTGTCCCAGCCTAACCCCTCTACTTCCACCCCTGTCCCAGCCTAACCCTCTACTTCTACCTCTGTCCCAGTCTAACCCCTCTACTTCCACCCCTGTCCCAGTCTAACCCCTCTACTTCTACCCCTGTCCCAGTCTAACCCCTCTACTTCCACCCCTGTCCCAGTCTAACCCCTCTACTTCTACCCCTGTCCCAGCCTAACCCTCTACTTCTACCTCTGTCCCAGTCTAACCCCTCTACTTCCACCCCTGTCCCAGTCTAACCCCTCTACTTCCACCCATGTCCCAGCCTAACCCCTCTACTTCTACCCCTGTCCCAGTCTAACCCCTCTACTTCTACCCCTGTCCCAGCCTAACCCCTCTACTCTTACCCCAGGCCCATTCCAGCCTACTGCCCTAGCCCTAGCCCCAGGCTAACCTTAACCCCCTGCCCCAGGCCACTGAGACCACTGACCCAGCCTTACACCCTTCTGGAACCAGGCCCCTTACCCCTGACTTACATCTTTACAGCCAGGCACCCTCCCAGCCCTGACCCCTCTACCCCTTCCCTTCCCCAGCCTAACTGAGCAGGCGGACTTCCAGCCCTGACCCCATGGAGCCAGTCAGACCCAGGCGAATCTTACAGCCTCCTGCTGGCCCAGTCGACCAGCCTCCTGACCCCCCCAACCCAGCCCAGGCTATTAGC
Organism: Salvelinus alpinus; assembly: GCF_045679555.1. NCBI lineage: Eukaryota > Metazoa > Chordata > Actinopteri > Salmoniformes > Salmonidae > Salvelinus > Salvelinus alpinus. The sequence goes on along the minus strand of NC_092105.1, from coordinate 26,302,668 downwards.
CAGGGCCAGCCAGGCATGCTGATGCTCAGATATGTCTGATGTACAGGATAATGCTGCCTACACATTCAGAAATATCTACACAAATACATATTATATACCGTAGTCCATAATATATATACTAAAACAGCCTCAGCCAAATAACCACAGTCCTACGGAATCCTCGATCGTGGCTCATGTTATCCACCCTTTGACCAATGACGAGGTTTATTACCTCCATTAGTTTAGCTCATGACTCAGAGAGAATCCACATTGATTTAAGGGAAATCATTTAACAAGGCTGTGCTTCTGACCATGCCCAATATTACACTCTACTCTGCTTCTGACCAGCCCCAAGGCTATATTACAACATTATATAGACCTACCCTAAAAACTACGGCTTCGAACCATGCCCAATATGAGCTATCACAAATGACTGCTTCAGACAATGTCCAGAAACCCCTCAGAGCCACTGCGGTGCTCTGTTCTGTCGACATCATGCCATTACAGCATGCAGGCCAGACAGTCAGACACTATGAATTCCAGCAGCATTATGATGGTAACCTCATGTTATAATGGGGACTGTGTTGGACTGAATAGGACTGGGTCACTGCTTTGCTGTTATGTAACTGTGTGGGACTGAGGGACTGTCTGAATGGGTTTGGGCCTAATGCTTTCTACAGCCTGGCTGGATGGGTTACACTAGAACAGGAGAGCAGCTACAGAACTACTGATACCTATAACAGAGACATTTCAGACAGAGAGAAAGAGCAAGAAAAAGAGAGAGAGATTTAGAGATTAGACAATAAAGGACACACCCACACGGCTAAGGCCCTGAGAACAACAGCTGAGGAGCCCATGGCTATTTCCACACCTCCAGGTTTCCCCCTTTAGCTCTGGAGGTGTGAGGGCGTGGGACCACCCCTGCCACAACACACACCTGTCCGAACCCTAGCATCATCAGACCCCCCAGTTGCATCACAACATAACACAGGCACAGTCCCCGACTGGCCACAGCACATGCTCCACAGCTCTAGTCAGGGTGGGCAAAAGGTTAAATATAGACTAATGGGCAAACTTATCAGGTGGTCTCACTTTTCATTCCAGATACAATTCTCTGAAAGAGGAAGTCACCCACTCAGACCCCCTCCTCAGCAACCTGGTCTCAGAGCATTTCATATTATTCTGTCTGTAAATCCAAGACACTCCATTTAGTATGATATATTACATTTCGTATGGTATGTATTAATTTGTGGATGTCCATCATCCATTTCTTATAATATGTTACGAATTACAACTCGTATGATATGTAACGAATTTGCAAATGTACAATATGTTATGAATTTGCAAAATGCATGATATGTTATGAATTTCAATTTGTTGTGGCTAACTTTAGCTAGGCTGCTTAAAAGTACTAAGTAGGTGAAAAGTTGCTAATTAACTAAAGTTGTCCATGATTAGATTCGAACAATCAACCATTGGGTTGCTAGACTTTTGCGTTATACACCCAACCAACCACACTCATTTCGTCTTTGCCTTAAGTAACCTTTTGTGTTATGTAACCATTCCAAACATAACATATCATACTAATTTGGGTGCCCCTGATTTAAATGTACTATGTTACGTGTAGTTTATGAGACCAGGCTATCCGGAGAGAGGTTACCTCGTCCCCTGGCTATTGCGCACAGCGCGTGGGATCGAGATTATTTTTTACAATCCTTTCTTTCTTATCCCTTCCTTTCCTTTCCTTTCAACTGCACAGTGGAACAAGACGTGCTGTGTGGGAATACCAAATATAGATATATTCGTTTTTTCTTGGATTGTATAGGCTACTGGTTTTCAACTCTATTATTTTCAATGGATAAAGTTGTAGTCTATTGAAACGTCAGTAACATTTTGAATGCCAATATTATACTACGTAAATGATAAGGCTTTCTATCATTTCTACCGTTGCCAAATCGTCCTTTGGATAAAAATGAGCACTTGATGGGAATTGGACTATAAGGAAATGAGGAATCTTGATATCTTCGATTTGAAGGATTGCCAGGTAAATTGAAAGTTATAGCTCCCAAATGAAATGCCTATCCTACTATTCATATTATGACCGGGGAAACTTCTGTCAAATTCCTGCTAGATGCTAAAATGTATTTAAAAAGTATCTAAAATGTACTTCCATGCAATGTAAAGTTGTAAAGTTGTATCATATTGATGCGTTTACGCACCGAGGAAAAGGTATGCTTTTCTTCAATTTCATCACTCTGTGGCAGCTGGTTTTGCAGTCAGTCAAAGAATAGTCAGTATCAGCATCGGGTCAAGAGTGTTAATAGTCAGATGATGATGGTTAACTGCTTGGTTGTGGATTATTAGTGGAAAGGTTCTGTGAAGCCCACTCGCGCTTAAAACAATAGGAAACAGTTGGCGCTTCTGCTTGCAGATGGTGTAAATTATTAGTTGCTGAATTTAGATAGCTCGTTCTTCTCCTTCGAGAACGTTACTGTTTACATTTATTCACATAGATTGAAATGTCAGAGCAATGTTAAAGATAGCTGGTCAAGACGTTAGAATAACCAGACTCAGACTGTAATTTGCACGGGAACGTCAGCACATGCCTTTAGAGTGTTTGTCAGTGCTGTGTGTCAGTGCCATCATGCCCTCAGTAGAACACTGGCCAATTGAACACAATTATTGACCCAGAGTGTTTAGGAATGCAGAAACTGTAGCTGCATTAGGACACACTTAATTAGGATTGTCCGGATTTAGATACTCTACAGATGGTCATACTATCAACCAGTGGTGTAAAGTACTTAAGTAAAAATAATTTTTCTTCACTGCATTCCTAAAGAAAATAATGTATTTTTTACTCCATACAATTTCCCTGACACCCTAAAATACTCGTTACATTTTGACACAAAAATGGTCCTATTCACACACTTATCAAGGGAACGTCCCTGGTCATCCCTACTGCCTCTGATCTGGCGGACTCACTAAACACAAATGCTTCGTTTGTAAATGATGTCTGAGTGTTGGAGTGTGCCCTGGCTATCCGTCAATAAAAAAACAAGAAAATTATGAGGGCTAGTTTTCTTAATATAAGGAATTTGAAATGGTTTATACTTTTACTTTTGATACTTACATACATTTTAGCTATTCCATTTACTTTTGATACTAAAGTATATTTAAAACCAAATACTTTTAGACTTTTACTCAAGTTTACTGGGTGACATTCACACTTCACTTGAGTCATGTTCTATTAAGGTCTCTTTACTTTTACTCAAGTATGACAATTGAGCACTTTTTAAACCACTGCTATTAACAAACTATCTGTTGATAAGTAAATGCTTGCTAAGGTTAAAATAAGGTTTAGGGTAAGGGTTAAGTTTAGGGTTATGATAAGAGTTAAGGTTAGTAGATGCTGAAATGCTACTGATAGTCTGTAGAGCATCTACAGATGGACTATCCAAATAAAGTGTTACCCTGCATTATAGTTGTTACTCCAGAGACTGTGTGTGTGTGTGTGTGTGTCACATTGACATATATATTTCTATTTCGTCAGTGAGCGGCCCTCCTATATAAGATGGTTCCCAGTGTGTGTGGTGTGTCCCTGGCTGTGGTGTTGCTGACCCTGGTGTCCCCTGGTGGTGCCTGCCCTCTGCCCTGCTCTTGCTACCAGCCCACTGAACTACACTGCACCTTCAGATCTCTGGTCAACATACCACAGCCCCTACCGCAACACACACTACACATCAACCTGGGGTAAGGACTGTGCACAAATACATACACAAACTCCCTCCCTCTCTCTCTCTCTTTCTCTCTCTCTCTACACACACACACAAACACAATCTCTCTCTCTCTCTCTCTCTCTCTCTCTCTCTCTCTCTCTCTCTCTCTCTCTCTCTCTCTCTCTCTCTCTCTCTCTCTCTCTCTCTCTCTCTCTCTCTCTCTCTCTCTCTCTCTCTCTCTCTCTCTCTCTCTCTCTCTCTCTCTCTCTCTCTCCCTCTCTCTCTCTCTCAATTCAATTCAAGGGCTTTATTGGCATGGAAACATATATTAACATTGCCAAAGCAAGTGAGGTAGATAATAAAAAAAAGTGAAATAAATAGTAACAATTAACAGTAAACATTGCACTCACAGAAGTTCCAAAAGAATAAAGACATTTCAAATGTCATATTATGTCTATATACAGTGTTGTAATGATGTGCAAATATTTAAAATACAAAAGGGAAAATAAATAAACATAAATATGGGTTGTATTTACAATGGTGTTTGTTCTTCACTGGTTGCCCCTTTCTTGTGGAAACAGGTCACAAATCTTGCTTCTGTGATGGCACACTGTGGTATTTCACCCATTAGATAAGGGAGTTTATCAAAATTGGGTTTGTTTTCTAATTCTTTGTGGATCTGTGTAATCTGAGTGAAATATGTGTCTCTAATATGGTCATGCATTTGGCAGGAGGTTAGGAAGTGCAGCTCAGTTTCCACCTCATTTTCTGGGCAGTGTGCACATAGCCTGTCTTCTCTTGAGAGCCAGGTCTGCCTACGGCTCACTTTAAAAAAAATTGAACCTTTATTTAACTAGGCAAGTCAGTTAAGAACAGATTCTTATTTATAATGACGGCCTACACCGGCCAAACCCAGATGACGTTTTGCCAATTGTGTGCCACCCTATGGGATTCCCAATCACGGCCGGTTGTGATACAGCCTGGATTTGAACCAGGGTGTCGGTAGTGACGCCTCAAGCACTGAGATGCAGTGCCTTAGACTGCTGCACCACTCGGGAGCCCCGAGCAAGGCAATGCTCACTTAGTCGGGTACATAGTCAAACATTTTCCTTAAGTTTGGGTCAGTCACAGTGGTCAGGTATTCTGCCACTGTGTACTCTCTGTTTAGGGACAAATAGCATTCTAGTTTGCTCAGTTTTTTGGTTAATTCTTTCCAATGTGTCAAGTAATTATCTTTTTGTTTTCTCATGATTTGGTTGGGTCTAATTGTGTTGCTGTCCTGGTGCTGTGTGGGGTCTGTTTGTGTTTGTGAACAGAGCCCCAGGACCAGCTTGCTTAGGGGACTCTTCTCCAGGTTCATCTCTCTGTAGGTGATGGCTTTGTTATGGAAAGTTTGGGAATCACTTCCTTTTAGGTGGTTGTAGAATTTAACATCTCTTTTCTGGATTTTGATAATTAGCGGGTATCAGCCTAATTATGCTCTGCATGCATTATTTAGTGTTTTACGTTGTACACAGAGGATGTTTTTGCAGAATTCTGCTTGCAGAGTCTCAATTTGGTGTTTGTCCCATTTTGTGAATTCTTGGTTGGTGAGCGGACCCCAGACCTCACAACCACAACCGCCTCGGGTTCTATAACTGATTCAAGTATTTTTATCCAGATCCTAATTGGTATGTCGAATTTTATGTTCCTTTTGATAGCATAAAAGGCCCTTCTTGCCTTGTCTCTCAGCTCTTTCACAGCTTTGTGGAAGTTACCTGTTTAGGCCGAGGTCTGTATAGTTTTTTTGTGTGCTCTAGGGCAACGTGTCTAGATGGAATTTGTATTTGTGGCCCTGGCAACTGGACCTTTTTTGGAACACCATTATTTTTGTCTTACTGAGATTTACTGTCAGGGCCCAGGTCTGACAGAATCTGTGCAGAATATCTAGGTGCTGCTGTAGGCCATCCTTGGTTGGGCAGAAGCACCAGATCATCAGCAAACAGTGACATTTGACTTCAGATTCTAGTAGGGTGAGGCCAGGTGCTGCAGACTGTTCTAGTGCCCTCGCCAATTTGTTGATATACAGCTCTGGAAAAAATTAGACCACTGCAAAATTATCAGTTTCTCTGGTTTTACTATTTATAGGTTTGTGTTTGGGTAAAATGAACATTTTTGTTTTATTCTATAAACTCCTGACAACATTTCTCCCAAATTCCAATAAAAAATATTGTCATTGAGAGCATTTATTTGCAGAAAATGACAACTGGTTAAAATAACAAAAAAAGATGCAGTGTTGTCAGACCTTGAATTATGCAAAGAAAATGAGTTCATATTCATTTTCAAACAACACAATACTAATGTTTTAACTTAGGAAGAGTTCAGAAATCAATATTTGGTGGAATAACCCTGATTTTCAATCACAGCTTTCATGCGTCTTGGCATGCTCTCCACCAGTCTTTCACATTGATGTTGGTGTCATGTTTTGTCTTTGATCATCATGTCTTGTCCCTGTGCTTCCCTCTGCTGGTCTTATTAGGTTCTTTCCCTCTTTCTATCCCTCCCTCTCTCTCCTCCTCCCTCTCTCCCTCTCCCGCTCTCTCTCTCTATCGTTCCGTTCCTGCTCCCAGCTGTTTCTCATTCTCCTAACGACCTCATTTACTCTTTCACACCTGTCCCCTATTTTGCCCTCTGATTGGAGTCCCTATTTCTCCCTCTGTTTTCCGCTTCTGTCCTTGTCGGATTCTTGTTTGATGTTTGCTGTTCTGTGTCCTTGTTCCGCCCTGTCGTGTTTTTGCCTTCTTCAGATGCTGCGTGTGAGCAGGTGTCTATGTCAGCTACGGCCTGTGCCTTCCTGAAGCGACCTGCAGTCTGTGGTCGCGTCTCCAGTCGTTCCTCTCTACTGACGAGAGGATTTCAGTTTCCTGTTTTGGATTTACCTTTGATAATATCCAGGAGAATCATTGTTTGTTTAAGACTGGAATAAAGACTCTGTTTCTATTACGTCGCTTTTGGGTCCTCATTCACCAGCATAACAGAAGAATCCGACCAAGAATGGACCCAGCGACTACGGATTCTCGCTACACTGCCGTCGAGATCCAGGGAGCAATGCTCGGCAGACACGAGCAGGAATTGTCTGCTGCTCGTCATGCCGTTGAGACCCTGGCCGCTCATGTCTCCGATCTCTCAGGACAGTTTCAGAGTCTTCGTCTCGTGCCACCAGCTACTTCCTGGTCTTCCGAGTCTCCGGAGCCTAGGGTTAATAACCCACCATGTTACTCTGGGCAGCCCACTGAGTGTCGCTCCTTTCTCACCCAGTGTGATATTGTGTTCTCTCTCCAGCCCAACACATACTCAGGAGAGAGAGCTCGGATCGCTTACGTCATATCACTCCTTACTGGTCGGGCTCGGGAGTGGGGCACAGCTATCTGGGAGGCAAGGGCTGAGTGTTCTAACGTTTATCAGAACTTTAAGGAGGAGATGATACGGGTTTTTGATCGTTCAGTTTTTGGGAAGGAGGCTTCCAGGGCCCTGGCTTCCCTATGTCAAGGTGATCGATCCATAACGGATTACTCTATAGAGTTTCGCACTCTTGCTGCATCCAGTGACTGGAACGAGCCGGCGTTGCTCGCTCGTTTTCTGGAGGGACTCCACGCTGAGGTTAAGGATGAGATTCTCTCCCGGGAGGTTCCTTCCAGCGTGGACTCTTTGATTGCACTCGCCATCCGCATAGAACGACGGGTAGATCTTCGTCACCGAGCTCGTGGAAGAGAGCTCGCGTTAACGGTGTTTCCCCTCTCCGCATCTCAACCATCTCCTCCCATCGGCTCAGAGACTGAGCCCATGCAGCTGGGAGGTATTCGCATCTCGACTAAGGAGAGGGAACGGAGAATCACCAACCGCCTTTGCCTCTATTGCGGTTCTGCTGGACATTTTGTCATGTCATGTCCAGTAAAAGGCCAGAGCTCATCAGTAAGCGGAGGGCTACTGGTGAGCGCTACTACTCAGGTCTCTCCATCAAGATCCTGTACTACCTTGTCGGTCCATCTACGCTGGACCGGTTCGGCTGCTTCCTGCAGTGCCTTGATAGACTCTGGGGCTGAGGGTTGTTTTATGGACGAAGCATGGGCTCGGAAACATGACATTCCTCTCAGACAGTTAGGGAAGCCCACGCCCATGTTCGCCTTAGATGGTAGTCCTCTCCCCAGTATCAGATGTGAGACACTACCTTTAACCCTCACAGTATCTGGTAACCACAGTGAGACCATTTCCTTTTTGATTTTTCGTTCACCTTTTACACCTGTTGTTTTGGGTCATCCCTGGCTAGTATGTCATAATCCTTCTATTAATTGGTCTAGTAATTCTATCCTATCCTGGAACGTTTCTTGTCATGTGAAGTGTTTAATGTCTGCTATCCCTCCTGTTTCTTCTGTCCCCTCTACTCAGGAGGAACCTGGTGATTTGACAGGAGTGCCGGAGGAATATCATGATCTACGCACGGTCTTCAGTCGGTCCAGAGCCAACTCTCTTCCTCCTCACCGGTCGTATGATTGTTGTATTGATCTCCTTCCGGGGACCACTCCCCCTCGGGGTAGACTATACTCTCTGTCGGCTCCCGAACGTAAGGCTCTCGAGGATTATCTGTCTGTTTCTCTCGACGCCGGTACCGTGGTGCCTTCTTCCTCTCCCGCCGGAGCGGGGTTTTTCTTTGTTAAGAAGAAGGACGGTACTCTGCGCCCCTGCGTGGATTATCGAGGGCTGAATGACATAACGGTTAAGAATCGTTATCCGCTTCCCCTTATGTCGTCAGCCTTCGAGATTCTGCAGGGAGCCAGGTTCTTTACTAAGTTGGACCTTCGTAACGCTTACCATCTCGTACGCATCAGAGAGGGGGACGAGTGGAAAACGGCGTTTAACACTCCGTTAGGGCATTTTGAATACCGGGTTCTGCCGTTCGGTCTCGCTAATGCTCCAGCTGTCTTTCAGGCATTAGTTAATGATGTACTGAGAGACATGCTGAACATCTTTGTTTTCGTTTACCTTGACGATATCCTGATTTTTTCACCGTCACTCGAGATTCATGTTCAGCACGTTCGACGTGTACTCCAGCGCCTTTTAGAGAATTGTCTCTACGTGAAGGCTGAGAAGTGCGCCTTTCATGTCTCCTCTGTCACATTTCTCGGTTCTGTTATTTCCGCTGAAGGCATTCAGATGGATCCCGCTAAGGTCCAGGCTGTCAGCGATTGGCCCGTTCCTAAGTCACGTGTCGAGTTACAGCGCTTTCTCGGTTTCGCTAATTTCTATCGGCGTTTCATTCGTAATTTCGGTCAAGTGGCTGCTCCTCTCACAGCTCTGACTTCTGTCAAGACTTGCTTTAAGTGGTCCGGTTCCGCCCAGGGAGCTTTTGATCTCCTCAAGAAGCGTTTTACATCCGCCCCTATCCTTGTTACTCCTGACGTCACTAAACAATTCATTGTCGAGGTTGACGCTTCAGAGGTGGGCGTGGGAGCCATTCTGTCCCAGCGCTTCCAGTCTGACGATAAGGTCCATCCTTGCGCTTACTTTTCTCATCGCCTGTCGCCATCGGAACGCAACTATGATGTGGGTAACCGCGAACTGCTCGCCATCCGCTTAGCCATAGGCGAATGGCGACAGTGGTTGGAGGGGGCGACCGTCCCTTTTGTCGTTTGGACTGACCATAAGAACCTTGAGTACATCCGTTCTGCCAAACGACTTAATGCACGTCAAGCTCGTTGGGCGTTGTTTTTCGCTCGTTTCGAGTTCGTGATTTCCTATCGCCCGGGAAATAAGAACACCAAGCCTGATGCCTTATCCCGTCTCTTTAGTTCTTCTGTGGCTTCTACCGACCCCGAGGGGATTCTCCCTGAAGGGCGTGTTGTCGGGTTGACTGTCTGGGGAATTGAGAGACAGGTAAAGCAAGTACTCACTCACACTGCGTCGCCGCGCGCTTGTCCTAGTAACCTTCTGTTCGTTCCTGTCTCTACTCGTCTGGCTGTTCTTCAGTGGGCTCATTCTGCCAAGTTAGCTGGCCACCCCGGCGTTCGGGGTACGCTTGCTTCTATTCGCCAGCGGTTTTGGTGGCCTACTCAGGAGCGGGACACGCGCCGTTTCGTGGCTGCTTGTTCGGACTGCGCGCAGACTAAGTCAGGTAACTCTCCTCCTGCCGGTCGTCTCAGACCGCTTCCCATTCCTTCTCGACCATGGTCTCACATCGCCTTAGACTTTATTACCGGTCTGCCTTCGTCTGCGGGGAAGACTGTGATTCTTACGGTTATCGATAGGTTCTCTAAGGCGGCACATTTCATTCCCCTCGCTAAGCTTCCTTCCGCTAAGGAGACGGCACAAATCATCATTGAGAATGTGTTCAGAATTCATGGCCTCCCGTTAGACGCCGTTTCAGACAGAGGTCCGCAATTCACGTCACAGTTTTGGAGGGAGTTCTGTCGTTTGATTGGTGCTTCCGTCAGTCTCTCTTCCGGGTTTCATCCCCAGTCTAACGGTCAAGCAGAAAGGGCCAATCAGTCGATTGGTCGCATATTACGCAGCCTTTCGTTTCGAAACCCTGCGTCTTGGGCAGAACAGCTCCCCTGGGCTGAGTACGCTCACAACTCGCTTCCTTCGTCTGCTACCGGGCTATCTCCGTTTCAGAGTAGTCTTGGTTACCAGCCTCCTCTGTTCTCGTCCCAGCTCGCCGAGTCCAGCGTTCCCTCCGCTCAGGCTTTTGTCCAACGTTGTGAGCGCACCTGGAGGAGGGTCAGGTCTGCACTTTGCCGTTACAGGGCGCAGACTGTGAGAGCCGCCAATAAACGTAGGATTAAGAGTCCTAGGTATTGTCGCGGTCAGAGAGTGTGGCTTTCCACTCGTAACCTTCCCCTTACGACAGCTTCTCGCAAGTTGACTCCGCGGTTCATTGGTCCGTTCCGTGTCTCTCAGGTCGTCAATCCTGTCGCTGTGCGACTGCTTCTTCCGCGACATCTTCGTCGCGTCCACCCTGTCTTCCATGTCTCTTGTGTCAAGCCTTTTCTTCGCGCCCCCGTTCGTCTTCCCTCCCCCCCCCCCGTCCTTGTCGAGGGCGCACCTATTTACAAGGTACGGAGGATCATGGACATGCGTTCTCGGGGACGTGGTCACCAGTACTTAGTGGATTGGGAGGGTTACGGTCCTGAGGAGAGGAGTTGGGTTCCATCTCGGGACGTGCTGGACCGTTCGTTGATTGATGATTTCCTTCGTTGCCGCCAGGGTTCCTCCTCGAGTGCGCCAGGAGGCGCTCGGTGAGTGGGGGGGTACTGTCATGTTTTGTCTTTGATCATCATGTCTTGTCCCTGTGCTTCCCTCTGCTGGTCTTATTAGGTTCTTTCCCTCTTTCTATCCCTCCCTCTCTCTCCTCCTCCCTCTCTCCCTCTCCCGCTCTCTCTCTCTATCGTTCCGTTCCTGCTCCCAGCTGTTTCTCATTCTCCTAACGACCTCATTTACTCTTTCACACCTGTCCCCTATTTTGCCCTCTGATTGGAGTCCCTATTTCTCCCTCTGTTTTCCGCTTCTGTCCTTGTCGGATTCTTGTTTGATGTTTGCTGTTCTGTGTCCTTGTTCCGCCCTGTCGTGTTTTTGCCTTCTTCAGATGCTGCGTGTGAGCAGGTGTCTATGTCAGCTACGGCCTGTGCCTTCCTGAAGCGACCTGCAGTCTGTGGTCGCGTCTCCAGTCGTTCCTCTCTACTGACGAGAGGATTTCAGTTTCCTGTTTTGGATTTACCTTTGATAATATCCAGGAGAATCATTGTTTGTTTAAGACTGGAATAAAGACTCTGTTTCTATTACGTCGCTTTTGGGTCCTCATTCACCAGCATAACAGTTGGGTGACTTTATGCCACTCCTGGCGCAAAAATTCAAGCAGCTCGGCTTTGTTTGATGGCTTGTGACCATCCATCTTCCTCTTGATCACATTCCAGAGGTTTTCTATGGGGTTCAGGTCTGGAGGTTACAGACCTATATCTAGAGTGTCACTCCCTTTGAAGAGGGGGATGACCATGGCAGATTTCCAATCTTTAGGAATCTCGGACGATACGAAAGAGAGGTCAAACAGACTGGTAATAGGGGTTGCAACAATGGCGGCGGATAATTTTAGAAAGAGAGGGTCCAGATTGTCTAGCCCAGCTGATTTGTACGGGTCCAGGTTTTGCAGGTCTTTCAGAACATCTGCTATCTGGATTTGGGTGAAGGAGAAGCTGGGGAGGCTTGGGCAAGTAGCTGTGGGGGGTGCGGAGCGGTTGGCCGGGGTTGGGGTAGCCAGGGGGAAATTACATCGCCGAAGCATGCCAAGACGCATGAAAGCTGTGATTGAAAATCAGGGTTATTCCACCGAATATGAACTTATTTTCATTGCATTATTCGAGGTCTGACGACACTGCATCTTTTTAGTTTTCTTTGTCCAGTTGTCATTTTCTGCAAATAAATGCTCTCAATGACAATATTTTTTATTGGAATTTGGGAGAAATGTTGTCAGGAATTTATAGAATAAAACAAAAATGTTCATTTTACCCAAACACATACCTATAAATAGTAAAACCAGAGAAACTGATAATTTTGCTGTGGTCTCTTAATTTTTTACCAGAGCTGTATATGTTAAAGAGGGTTGGGCTTAAGCTGCATCCCTGTCTCACCCCACGGCCCTGTGGAAAGAAATGTGTGTCCTTTGCCAATTTTAACCGCACACTTGTTGTTTGTGTACATGGATTTTATAATGTTTTTCCCCCAACACCACTTTCCATCAATTTGTATAGCAGACCCTCATGCTAAAACGACAAAGGCATTTTTGAAATCAACAAAGCATGAGAAGACATTGGCTTTGTTTTGGTTTGTTTCTTTGTCAATTAGGGTGTGCAGGGTGAACACGTGGTGTGTCGTACGGTAATTTGGTAAAAAGCCAATTTGACATTTGCTCAGTACATTGGAAATGTACGAGTCTGCTGTTAATGATAATGCAGAGGATTTTCCCAAGGTTGCTGTTGACGCATATCCCACGGTAATTATTGGGGTCAAATTTGTCTCCACTTTTGTGGATTGGGGTGATCAGCACTTGGTTCCAAATATTGGAGAAGAAGCCAGAGCTAAGGATGATGTTAAAGAGTTTAAGTATAGCCAATTGTAATTTGTTGTCTGTATATTTTATCATTGAGGATACCATCAACACCACAGGCCTTTTTGGGTTGGAGGGTTTGTACTTCTCTCTCTCTCTCTCTCTCTCTCTCTCTCTCTCTCTAGCTCTTTCTCTCTCGCTCTCACTTTCACTTTCACTCTCACTCTCACACACACATTTTAAAGGCATTCCATTGGTGTTTCTCTCTGGTCTCTAAAAGGTTCAACAGTATCAGCAGGATCCCAGACAGCTCATTGGCCGGTCTAAAGAGGCTGGCGCTGCTGATGCTTCATGGGAATGACATCCGTGAGATTCCTGACGGAGCTTTCCAAGATCTGTCCTCCCTTCAGGTACTGAGAGGAGAGGGGTCAAATTAGCTAATAATTGGAAGCAAATGTAAATTGTTCTATTGAGCTTAGACACTGTTATTGTATTGTGCTGTTGTGTTCATTTGACTCACATTGATGTGTATGTATTGTTGTTTATAGCTGGAGGAGTTTATACCATGTATTTTCAATTATCATTCATTCAATGATCCATCCCTCCACCCCCCCCAGGTCCTGAAACTGAGCTATAACAAGCTGAGGGAGATCTCAGCAAAGAGCTTCTCAGGCCTGTCCTCTCTACAGCGCCTCCACCTGGATCACAACTGGCTGCAGTCTCTCCACCCCCAGGCCCTGCTCCGCCTCCCCAACCTCAGACTGATCCGGCTGCAGGGGAACCGGCTCCACCAGCTGCATCCCCAGGCCTTCTGCACTCTGTCCCTACTGCAGACATTCTGCTACTCCACCCTCAGGTGGGTTTTCTACAGTCTTAATTTATTAATTGATTCACTCTTAGTTATAGGTCACACCTAAAGAGTAGTGCACTACTTAGGGAATAGGGTGTCATTTGTGACTGGACTATCCCCCTCCTCTCCCCAGGCATCTGGACGTGTCCAACAACAGTCTGACTAACCTGCCCAGAGACATACTGAGGACCGCCCCTCTTCTGGAGTCCCTAGCTCTACAGGCCAACCCCTGGACCTGCGACTGCAGCATGGCTTGGCTGCAGGCCTGGAGCATCTCTCACCTAGGTGACAATCACACTACACTAACCCCTAGTCCTTACACTAGTCCCAAAATCACTGGAACTGGGATGCTTATTTGGGTGAAGAAATACTGATTCTTCTCTTCTCTCTCAGGGTTGTTGAAATGTCCGGGGTCACAGTGCCTGGTCTGTGCCTCACCCAATCACCTGAAGGGACGTGGTCTTTTGCAGCAGAAAGACTTATCATGCACCTCGCCTGTAATTGCCACCAATCCCAGAGCCTCATCTCAGGAGGATGGCGAAATTCAGTCAATAGAAACTTTTAGAGAGGCTTTAGGTCACGCCTCCTTGGGGATGTCCGACCAACAGGGGAATGCCGTTGATCTGAAGTGTAACATCACACACTCCTCACAGACTCCTGACATTACCCCACCACAACTTTCCTCCTCTTTCACCCCCCTCTCCCTCTCTCTTTCCCTTTCCCTGGTCTGTGGGGTGGATGGGAACAGCTATGAGAGGCTGTGGAGGCTGATGGCCTACTACAGTGAGACACCTGCCAGGCTTCAGAGAGAAATCATGTTGAGTAAAACCCCAACACTTGCCTACAGGTATGAAATTACAGAAACACACACAACACATTCCTCTGTTATTATCCTACCATTTTGTTTTAACCCCAACACATTAATTTCATGTCCTTCAGGTACAGACAGAGAGCAGAGAGAGAGGGCTACTACCATACAGGGGTCAGGGCCAGTGTCCAAGCCCAGCCTGCCTGGTTACTACAGCCCCATGTTAGTCTCCAGTTCAACAGAGCTCAGTCCAGCACCCACAGGGTTAAACTGACCCTGTCCACCCTGGTGTCTGCCCCCCCAGACCCCCCATCCCCACACCCCTGGGTCCTCATACAGACCAACAACACCCACACAGCTTTTACAGCAGCCACAGACAGCCAGATCCACCTGCCCTGTCCTGTCCTTAGCTCTACTGAGGACCTAAGCTCTGGAGACCCCAGGCTCCAATGGGTGTTTCCAGATGGTTCAACAGTCCCCTTCCCCTACCACAGCTCAGATGGTAGGGTCCGGGTGTCTGGCCAAGGGCTGATCCTGCAGAGAGTGGATCACTCTGATGCTGGACTGTACTACTGCGTGGCCCGGGCAGGGGGAAATGTCGATGTTCTCCCCCTCCGTCTGGTGGTAGTAGAATCATCCAACCCTCCCCCAGGGGAGGAGCTAGGCCCTGCTGTGACTGGATTGGTTGGAGACCCTGTCAGTCTACCGTGTGAGGCCTCTGGTTCACCGAGGGTTGAGGTGAACTGGGTTCTTCCTAACGGGGGAGTGGTAGGGAGTAGGAACAAGGGGAGAAGAAGGGGGGAGGCAGGGGTGACTGTCTTAGCCAATGGTACCCTGTCTCTCCCCTTCCCTGGGCAGAGAGACGCAGGACTATACCGTTGTGTAGCGGTGAACCAGCACGGTGCTGACTCTCACTCCACCAGACTGATTCTAACCCCACGTCCTTCCGACACCTCATCAAGCATGAGATATCCCATGAGGCCACAGTCTGTGGTGGGGTTGTCCAACAGGGTACCAGCCCCTCTAGGGGTCAAGGAGGTTGAAGATGGGGTGTCAGGAAATGACAAGGGGGAGGAGGAGAACATACTGCCCACCAGGGCAGGTAACACCAGGAGGAGAGGTCTTAGACCTAAACCTACCCTGACACGGCGCCCCCCCATCAGATCCCACATGGTGAGGGTGGAGGGAGGCGGACCCCCTCAGAGGGGAAGGAGGCCCCTGAGGAGAGGCTTCCCTGTGGAGCAGAAGAGGAACAGGCTGGAGGGCCGTCGGAGGTTTAACCTGGCCAAACACAAGATAGACCCTCAGAAATGGGCCGAGCTGCTGGCTAAGATACGTGAAAGGACTGCCCCTAAAATCACAGACTCCCTGTATGTATCACCCCCAACTAGAGCACGTACTACCACCTCAGCCCCCCCAACTAGAGCAAAGACAACCACCTCAACCCCAACTGAAGCAAAGACAACCACCCCAACCCCAACTGAAGCAAAGACAACCACCCTAACCCCAAGTGAAGCAAAGACAACCACATCAACCCCAACTGAAGCAAAGACAACCACATCAACCCCAAGTGAAGCAAAGACAACCACATCAACCCCAACTGAAGCAAAGACAACCACATCAACCCCAACTGAAGCAAAGACAACCACATCAACCCCAACTGAAGCAAAGACAACCACCTCAACCCCAACTGAAGCAAAGACAACCACCTCAACCCCAACTGAAGCAAAGACAACCACCTCAACCCTAACTGAAGCAAAGACAACAACCTCAACCTCATCTGAAGCAAAGACAACAACCTCAACCTCATCTGAAGCAAAGACAACCACCTCAACCCCAACTGAAGCAAAGACAACAACCTCAACCTCATCTGAAGCAAAGACAACAACCTCAACCTCATCTGAAGCAAAGACAACCACCTCAACCCCAACTGAAGCAAAGACAACCACCTCAACCCTAACTGAAGCAAAGACAACAACCTCAACCTCATCTGAAGCAAAGACAACAACCTCAACCTCATCTGAAGCAAAGACAACCACCTCAACCCCAACTGAAGCAAAGACAACAACCTCAACCTCATCTGAAGCAAAGACAACCACCTTAACCCCAAATGAAGCAAAGACAACCACCTCAACCCCAACTGAAGCAAAGACAACCAGAATGCAGACAACCAGAATAAAGCCAGGCAGCACACACCCAAAGACCACACAAGGAAAGACCACACAACCAAACACCACACTACCAAACACCACACTACCAAAGAGCACACCAGATGTTACAGTGGGAGGAAAATCCCCTCAACGTACTGTATTGGAGTCAGAGGCTGATACCACAGAGGGTTTTTCCATAGATGTCCCCAGTCTACAGGAAGAGGGGTTGAACACTGTCCACACATCACTGATCCCAGACCTGCTAACAAAGGATAGAGTGGCCACAGAGACAACAAACATTGCAGATCAGACCAATAACTTCCCCCAGACCCCTCAGTCAAACACAGACACAAATACAGGGACAGGAACAGAGACAGAGAGTTCTCCTAAAATCACAAAGCCAACCTCCAGCATCAATGACATTAGCACAGAGGTGATCCTTAGTCCTGTAAGGACCACAGGTGAGAGGGGGAGGTATGGAACAACAAACTCTGGACAGGTAACATTCTCCAACTCTGTCCCATCGCAATCCAGAATCCCCTGGAATTCCAGGAGAAGGCCTGGCCAGAAGAGACGCATCAACAGACCCAGAGGACGACCCACCGCCCCCCAGAATGCACCAGGTCCAACCTCCCCTCGCCAGAATACCCCAGGTCCAACCTCCACTCGCCAGAATACCCCAGGTCCAACCTCCCCTCGCCAGAATAACCCAGGTCCAACCTCCACTCGCCAGAATACCCCAGGTCCAACCTCCCCTCGCCAGAATAACCCAGGTCCAACCTCCACTCGCCAGAATACCCCAGGTCCAACCTCCCCTCGCCAGAATAACCCAGGTCCAACCTCCTCTCGCCAGAATACCCCAGGTCCAACCTCCTCTCGCCAGAATACCCCAGGTCCAACCTCCCCTCGCCAGAATAACCCCAGAGCAGCATTTGCAGACCCCAGGGAACTGCCAGCAGCTGCTACAACCACGACTATAACCACTACTATAACTACTGCTCCATCCTCTACTAGGATCACTGCTCCATCAAGCACATCCGTCTCCCCCCCTGCTTTCTTTCCTGCCTCTCCCCCCCAGACACACACAGACAGGGTGACTCACTCAGCAAACACTGCTTCTGGGCTCCCTGACAGGTCCCAAACGTCTAGCATACACACACAGATTTGCACACACACTCGCACACACACTGGCAAACATACACCCACAGTCACAACAACTAGTACACACACAGACAAACATACACCCACAACAACTAGTACACACACAGACAAACATACACCCACAACAACTAGTACACACACAGACAAACATACAACCACAGTTACACACAGCGATGCAGACAAACAGAGTTATGTTGAAACAGAGGGTCAGGTCTGGACCACTCCAAAAGAGCAGGTTCCATCTGTCTTCAACCAACACAACCCAGAGGATATCAAAACAACTCCCCCTCGGTCTGGAACCACACCAGGCAGAACAACACCTACTGGCACTGAGAAAGAACCCAGTGAGATAGAACCCCTCTACCCAGCTGCTGATGAAGAACCCAATGAGGAAGAACCACCAGCCACTGATGAAGAACCCAGTGAAATAGAACCAACAGCAACTGATGAAGAACCCAGTGAGATAGAACCACCAGCAACTGATGAAGAACCCAGTGAGATAGAACCACTAGCAACTGATGAAGAACACAGAGAGGTAGAACCACCAGCAACTGATGAAGAACACAGAGATGTAGAACCACCAGCAACTGATGAAGAACACAGAGAGGTAGAACCACCAGCAACTGATGAAGAACACAGAGAGATAGAACCACCAGCAACTGATGAAGAACACAGAGAGGTAGAACCACCAGCCACTGATGAAGAACACAGAGAGATAGAACCACCAGCCACTGATGAAAAACACAGAGAGATAGAACCACCAGCCACTGATGAAGAACACAGTGAGATAGAACCACCAGCAACTGATGAAGAACACAGAGAGGTAGAACCACCAGCAACTGATGAAGAACACAGAGATGTAGAACCACCAGCAACTGATGAAGAACACAGAGAGATAGAACCACCAGCAACTGATGAAGAACACAGAGAGGTAGAACCACCAGCCACTGATGAAGAACACAGAGAGATAGAACCACCAGCCACTGATGAAAAACACAGAGAGATAGAACCACCAGCCACTGATGAAGAACACAGTGAGATAGAACCACCAGCAACTGATGAAGAACACAGAGAGGTAGAATCACCAGCAACTGATGAAGAACACAGAGAGATAGAACCACCAGCAACTGATGAAGAACACAGAGAGATAGAACCACCAGCCACTGATGAAGAACACAGAGAGGTAGAACCACCAGCAACTGATGAAGAACACAGAGGGGTAGAAGCACCAGCAACTGATGAAGAACACAGAGAGATAGAACCACCAGCCACTGATGAAGAACACAGAGAGATAGAACCACCAGCCACTGATGAAGAACACAGTGAGATAGAACCACCAGCCACTGATGAAGAACACAGAGAGATAGAACCACCAGCCACTGATGAAGAACACAGTGAGATGGAACCAGCCTATCTAGCACCTGATAAACCAGAGGAGAGACAGCCAGAGTCAGAAATAAACAGCTCTCTTTCATCTACAACACAACTACTGTCCCCAAACACAACTGATACAGCAGCTACCACGGTTTCAGCCATCACCTCCTCTACAGCCATCACCTCCTCTACAGTCATCACCTCCTCTACAGTCATCACCTCCTCTACAGTCATCACCTCCATTAGAAGAACTAACACTACCACTATTCCTACAACTACTATTCCTACTACCACTATTCCCACAACTACTACCACTATTCCCACAACTACTACCACTATTCCTATTCCTACTACCACTATTCCCACAACTACTACCACTATTCCTATAACTACTACCACTATTCCCACAACTACTACCACTATTCCTACAACTACTACCACTATTCCTACAACTACTACTACCACTCCTACTACTACAACAGTCTGGAGGAATCCTGGGCTAAACGCCATCCCAGACTCACATGGCAGTCGCTACCGCCCCCCACCTTACCCCAACTACCCACAACACCTTATCACTAGGCCTGACCCAGTCAGAACTCCACCCCCAATAAAACACGCACCCTCTCTCCCACACCGTGTCAACCCCAAACTTCTTCTCCCAGACATTTTAGAGACCCCTTCCTCTGCAGTCCCCACCACAAGAGCTCCGTCCAGCCCTCCCAAGATCTCCCCACCCACCACAGACCCTCAGGCCGGGGTCAACACTGGCTCTACTCCTCCTCGTTCCCCTCCCCTCTCTCCACACCGTAGTGTGACTGCCCAACGCCCCCCTCAGACCCCTGTCCTGCGTGTCAGGCCCCTTATCACTCCCCCCCATGTGCGCCCCATGTCTGTCCCAGCTGAGAGTGACGCCCTCCTGCCATGCGAGGCCATTGGACAGCCTCCTCCGACAATCACCTGGATCAAGGTCTCCACAGGTACGCCACATACTCTACTCTCAATTCTAACCACAATATATGCTACTGTCACTCACATACACACAATACGTACTTTGTCATACATACACCTTACTCAATGCACTCACTACTGTCACACAATACGCCACTCAATATGTACAGTTGAAGTCGGAGGTTTACATACACCTTAGCCAAATACATTTAAACTCAGTTTTTTACAATTCCTGACATTTAATCCTAGTAAGAATTCCCTGTATTAGGTCAGTTAGGATAACCACTTTATTTTAAGAATGTGAAATGTCAGAATAATAGTAGAGAGAATTATTTATTTCAGCTTTTATTTCTTTCATCACATTCCCAGTGGGTCAGAAGTTTACGTACACTCAATGAGTATTTGGTAGCAATTCCTTTAAATTGTTTAACTTGGTTCAAACGTTTTGGGTAGCCTTCCAGAAGCTTCCCACAATAAGTTGGATAATTTTTGGCCCATTCCTCCTGACAGAGCTGGTATAACTGAGTCGGGTTTGTAGGCCTCTTTGCTCGCACACGCTTTTTCAGATCTGCCCACAAATTTCTATAGGGTTGAGGTCAGGGCTGTGTGATGGCCACTCCAATACCTTGACTTTGTTGTCCTGAAGCCATTTTGCCACAACTTTGGAACTATGCTTGGGGTCATTGTCCATTTGGAAGACCCATTTGCGACTAAGCTTTAACTTCCTGACTGATGTCTTGAGATGTTGCTTCAATATATCCACATAATTTTCCTACCTCATGATGCCATCTATTTTGTGAAGTGCACCAGTCCATCCTGTAGCAAAGCACCCCCACAACATGATGCTGCCACCCCCGTGCTTCACGGTTGGGATGGTATTCTTCGGCTTGCAAGCGTCCCCCTTTTTCCTCCAAACATAATGATGGTCGTTATGGCCAAACAGTTCTATTTTTGTTTCATCAGAGCCGAGGACAGTTCTCCAAAAAGTACGATCTTTGTCCCCATGTGCAGTTGCAAACCGTAGTCTGGCTTTTTTATGGCGGTTTTGGAGCAGTGGCTTCTTCCTTGCTGAGTGGCCTTTCAGGTTATGTCGATATAGGACTCGTTTTACTGTGGATATAGATACTTTTGTACCAGTTTCCTTCAACATCTTCACAAGGTCCTTTGCTGTTGTTCTGGGATTGATTTGCACTTTTCGCACCAAAGTACGTTCATCTCTAGGAGACAGAACGCTTCCTCCTTCCTGAGCGGTATGACGGCTGCGTGGTCCCATGGTGTTTATTCTTGCGTACTATTGTTTGTACAGATGAACGTGGTACCTTCAGGCGTTTGGAAATTGCTCCCAAGGATGAACCAGACTTGTGGAGTTCTACAATTTGTTTTCTGAGGTCTTGGCTGATTTCTTTTGATTTTCCCATGATGTCAAGCAAAGAGGAACTGAGTTTGAAGGTAGGCCTTGAAATACATCCACAGCTACACCTCCAATTGACTCAAATGATGTCAATTAACCTCAGAAGCTTCTAAAGCCATGAAATCATTTTCTGCAATTTTCCAAGCTGTTTAAAGGCACGGTCAACTTAGTGTATGTAAACTTCTGACCCACTGGAATTGTGATACAATGAATTATAAGTTAAATAATCTGTCAGTAAACAATTGTTGGAAAAATTACTTGTGTCATGCACAAAGTAGATGTCCTAACCGACTTGCCAAAACTATAGTTTGTTAACAAGAAATTTGTGAAGTGGTTGAAAAACAAGTTTTAATGACTCCAACCTAAGAGTATGTAAACTTCCGACTTCAACTGTATTTCTGTCTGGCCCAGGAGCTGTGATATCCCTGGACACCAAGGCAGAGCGTTTCCAGGTCCTACCCAACGGAACCTTTCTCATCCGGAGCGTGCAGGTCCAGGACCGGGGGACATATATCTGCAGCGCACAGAACTCTGTGGGTCTTGACCGTGTGATGGTGACTCTGGAAGTCTGGTCCCGCCCACCACGCATTCAGCTACCCACTCACAGAGAGGCCACGGTGCACCAGGGGGGAGAGGTGAGGTGGGAATGTCAGGCTCAGGGGGTGCCTGTCCCTCTGCTGTCCTGGGTGCTACCTGACCGCTCCACCCTGACCCCCGAACTTAACTCCAACCCTGCCCATGGCCCTCACCCCCGGGTGTCTATATTCCCTAATGGTACTCTGCGTATTGTGGCTGTCGCCCCAGCAGACAGAGGACTTTATCGCTGTGTAGCCTCCAACCCAGCAGGGGCAAGCAGTCTGTCAGTCCGACTCCATGTCTCCTTCCTGCCTCCAGCCATCCAGCAGCCGAGAGAGGAGAGGGTAACCCAGCCCGCTGGCATGCCTGTCTACGCCCACTGCTCTGCCCGGGGTGCCCCCGTTCCCTCCATCCGCTGGAGGACCCCAGATGGTACGCTGCTGCTCCCCTCTCAATTCCTCAACGGGAACCTGTTTGTCCTCCCCAACGCCACCTTGCTGATACGCAAGCTTTCCACTAAGGACTCTGGGAGCTACGAGTGCCTGGCAACTAATGCAGTGGGCGGGGATAAGAGGACGGTGAGGGTGTTGGTGACTGGAGATGAAGGAGGAGGTGTTGTCTCCACAGATAAAACTACATCCTCCTCTTCCATTAACAGTAACTCTGACCTGAACCCCTCCTCAGCCGTCCTTAACCCTCCTCTCCGGCCCTCCTCCCCCCTCAGTAAGGCTAAGATCCTCTCCACCTCTCCATCCAGTTCTATAGTTGTATATGGTGAAACTCTGCTCCTTCAATGTTCAGTAACCGGCAACCCAGAGCCTAGAGTGGTCTGGAGGGTACCTGGCAAGAAACTAGTGGATGCCCACTACAGGTGTGTGCTTGTCCATATTGATTTCTGATCTGTTTAATCTAGTCTGTCTCTGTTGTATTGATTGATTGTCTGTGTCTTGTGCTGATGTATCAAACCTTATCCTCTCTGTGTTGTATTTCCAGTTTTGACAAGAGGATGAAGGTACACAGTAATGGAACGCTGTATATCCAGTCCGTAACGGAGAAAGACGGGGGGGACTATTTATGTGTCGCACGAAATAAAATGGCTGATGACTACCGCCTCCTCCGTGTCACCGTGGTCACAAAGCCCGCTAAACCCGCTAAGATTGAGCCAAAGCAGCCGTCCAATCAGAAGGTGGTATCGTATGGAGCAGCTTTAAAGGTAGACTGTCTGGCGACCGGGCAGCCCGACCCCGCAGTGAGATGGAGCCTACCGGACGGAACCTCAGTGAACAGCGTACTGTTGCAAGGGGACGAGAAAGGGGGACGGAGGAGGCGGCTGGTGGTGTTTGACAACGGGACTCTGTTCCTCCCCTCAGTGGGGATGGGGGAGGAGGGGGAGTACGTCTGCCACGCTGAGAACCAGATGGGGAGAGACTCCATGAGGGTGATGATCAAAGTCCTTACCTCACCCCCTTCCTTCCCCAGAACGAGATATGAGGTCATCAAGGTGCAACAAGGGAGTGTGTTGGCTCTGAACTGTGGGGCCAAAGGAGAGCCCATCCCTACAGTCACATGGTTCTCTCCAATCAATCGTGTCATCCCTGTGGGGGGGTCCGGTCCAGTTGTAGTGCGGCCAGATAGCTCCTTGGTGATCCAGGGGGCTAGAGGGGCTGACGGAGGAAACTACACCTGCCGAGCCAGCAACGTGGCTGGGGAGAGGAGCAGGGTGATGGGGGTGGAGGTGAGTGTGACCCCACCCAGCTTCACTCTCAATGGGGCTAGGGGTGGACTCGATGGGACAGACAGACATACAGCTGTTGTTAGCAGTAGTGGACTCAGTGCTGTGATCACCATCAGTCAGTCTGCAGGGAGGGTTCAGTCGGGCAGTACTGGTAATGGTGTCATTAATAATGAAGTTAGTCATAATGGGGTCAGTAATGTAGGGGACCAGAGGGTCTCAGCAGTAAGAGGCCAGACAGTTATTTTGCCCTGTCCATCCCAGGGCTTCCCTCCACCCCGCTTGGCCTGGTTGCTGCCTGGTAACGGGGTTCTCCCTGCGCCTTACTACGGCAGCAGACTCACTGTGCACCGCAACGGAACGCTAGAGCTGAGGGGGGTGAGGGCAAGCGATGCTGGCCTGATGGTGTGTGTTGCTCGCGGTGAGAGGGGCGAGGCTCAGATAATGGTACATCTGGAGGTTTTAGACACACAGGACCCACCTCGCTCCAGAGGCCCAGTGACCACAGGGAAACCTCGCCCAGTAGGCCCAGTCAGCACAGAGAAACCTCATCCAGTAGGCCTAGTCAGCACAGAGAAACCTCACCCAGTAGGCCCAGTCAGCACAGAGAAATCTCATCCAGTAGGCCCAGTCAGCACAGAGAAATCTCATCCAGTAGGCCTAGTCAGCACAGAGAAATCTCATCCAGTAGGCCTGGTCAGCACAGAGAAATCTCATCCAGTAGGCCCAGTCAGCACAGAGAAATCTCATCCAGTAGGCCTAGTCAGCACAGAGAAATCTCATCCAGTAGGCCTAGTCAGCACAGAGAAATCTCATCCAGTAGGCCCAGTCAGCACAGAGAAAACTCACCCAGTGGGCCCAGTTAACACAAAGAAACCTCGCTCAGGATTCGCAGTTACAGAGGAGACACCTCACCCCAGAGGCCCAGTCACTACTGAGAAACCTCACTTAGGAGGCCAAGTCAGCACAGAGAAACCTCGCCCAGTAGGCGGGGATAAGAGGACAGTACCAGGAGTCCCATTCCGAGGGGATACACCTCGTCCAAGAGGCCCAGTGTCAGAGGCAGCAAGGAGTGTCATCCCGGAGAGGAAGCCTTTGGTCATCAGCAGATCAGCTTCTCTGGTCAGCATCATAAGCGGAGATAATCTACGGCTACCCTGTCCTCAGACAGACAGCCCCAGTCATAGTTCCAGCCAGACCCAGTCTCTGACCTGGACGTTGCCCAGCGGGGTGATCGTGTCTCGGGGCCAGACGGCAGGAACGGGTCAGTACTCAATCCTGGATGACGGGACTCTGACGGTGCAGCAGGCGTCTGTGTTCGACAGGGGGACCTACTCCTGCCGATCCACCAATCAGGACGCGTTGTCTATCCTGACAGTTCCAGTGATTGTCATTGCCTACCCCCCTCGCATCACCAATGGCCCCCCTCCCCTGACCTACACTCGTCCTGGTGTTGCTGTGCAGCTCACCTGCTACGTCATAGCAACCCCCCGAGCGACCATCACCTGGGAGATGCCGGACCAATCCCAGCTAAGGGTCACAGGTCAGGCCCGTCTCTATGGCAACCGGTACCTGAGTCCCCAGGGTTCCCTGGTGATCCAGAACCCGACCAGCAGAGACACTGGGTTCTACCGCTGTACTGCACGGAACGCCATTGGAACCGACACCAAGGCCACTTATCTACATGTGATCTAACAGAACACACATACAGTGAGACCTGGTCCTGCTTATCACACACACACACACACACACACACACACACACACACACACACACACACACACACACACACACACACACACACACACACACACACACACACACACACACACACACACACACACACACAAATACAAATACACACACACACTTTTTGCCCTAAGAAACTGCAAAGTTGAGTGCAGAAAATACTGTTCAACCAAAGACTGATAAAAGATAGTAATAGAGAATATAAAACCAAATGCATTTTGTGTGTTATGCATCTTTTTTTTACCTTTATTTAACTAGGCAAGCCAGTTAAGAACAAATTCTTATTTACAATGACGGCCAACCCCGGCCAAACCCGGATGACGTGGGGCCAATTGTGCGCCGCCCTATGGTACTCCCAATCACGGCCGGATGTGATTCAGCCAGAGTGTGTTATGCATCTTACAGCCATAGTGTGTTACACATCTTACAGCCATAGTGTGTTACACATCTTACAGTCATAGTGTGTTACACATCTTACAGTCATAGTGTGTTACACATCTTACAGTCATAGTGTGTTACACATCTTACAGTCATAGTGTGTTACACATCTTACAGCCATAGTGTGTTAGGCATCTTATAGCCATTATGTGTTACGCATCTTACAGCCATAGTGTGTTACACATCTTACAGTCATAGTGTGTTACACATCTTACAGCCATAGTGTGTTAGGCATCTTATAGCCATTATGTGTTACGCATCTTACAGCCATAGTGTGTTACACATCTTACAGTCATAGTGTGTTACACATCTTACAGTCATAGTGTGTTACACATCTTACAGCCATAGTGTGTTACACATCTTACAGTCATAGTGTGTTACACATCTTACAGCCATAGTGTGTTACACATCTTACAGTCATAGTGTGTTACACATCTTACAGCCATAGTGTGTTAGGCATCTTATAGCCATTATGTGTTACGCATCTTACAGCCATAGTGTGTAACGCATCTTACAGCCATAGTGTGTTAGGCATCTTATAGCCATTATGTGTTACGCATCTTACAGCCATAGTGTGTAACGCATCTTACAGCCATAGTGTGTAACGCATCTTACAGCCATAGTGTGTTATGCATCTTACAGCCATAGTGTGTTATGCACCTTACAGCCATAGTGTGTTATGCACCTTACAGCCATAGTGTGTTATGCACCTTACAGCCATAGTGTGTTATGCACCTTACAGCCATAGTGTGTTATGCACCTTACAGCCATAGTGTGTTATGCACCTTACAGCCATAGTGTGTTATGCACCTTACAGCCATAGTGTGTTATGCACCTTACAGCCATAGTGTGTTATGCACCTTACAGCCATAGTGTGAGTTATAAAAGCAATGAGCAGCTCTGAGAAGCAACTGCATCATTCAACAACAACAAATAGTGTCAACATCACAGACTATATCAGGGAGTAAAAACATCAGCTGTTGCAATACACATCATACAACATGCAACATATTCAGCTCTGTATTACAACCTTTCTGAACTTTTACCTCCATAATATCTAAAGTGGCCTTTTGAGTCCTGTGTATAGTTATGTATTCATGAGCAGAACAAATGTTTGATAGTGGTCACAGAACTCCTCCAATGTAGTTCTGTGGAGCCACAGGAGTCTGCAGCGCTCTGTGTCTACAGCGCTCTGTGTCTGCAGCTCTCTGTAGCATAGATGTGTGTGTGGCTCCAGTGTCAGATCACGCATGTGAAAATATCCATATAAAAGCTGATATCATCATGTTTCAATTTTGTTTAAATTATTTGTCTTGTAAAGACTGTAATATATTGTTATTTTGTGCCTCTTGTCATAAAGAGAGAGATGTCTCTCGAATCTCTCACTAACCTTCTGCTTTTTCCCCCCAACTGCTACATTTTATAAATAAAAGTTAAAAGGAATTCAGCCTGCTGATCAAGGCATAGTCTGTTGGGTGTGGGTATGTGTCCTGGGAGGAACAGACACAGTGGGTTTGTTTGGGAACCTGAGGCTTTGTATCCCATGAGTCTCAGCAGAGAAACCAGGAAATGGGTCTTAATAATCCTTAAGAGTCTATTGCGTCAATCTAAGTAACATAATAAAAGAATCCCCATTAAAATCTGTCAGTTTAAGCTACAGCAAGAGCTGTATCTCAATCCACCACATCTGCCTATGTCGGAATTACGCATCTGCGGTGGAAGGTGGCTGAGCTACAGCAGTGTTTGTCAGACCATGAGACATCCCGAAAGTCGTTCTTCTCATGAAAACGTCTGAAGCGTCTGAATGGTTTGGGCTACAAACTAATATAATCACTCCATGGAAAGATGAGACTTACACAAGTGTCACGGGACTCATCTGAAGGTAACCCATGCAAATGAATGGAAGTATGGAGGTAATTTTGAGCCCAAAAAAGAAGGGGTTAAATATGTGTACTGTACAGTATATCTCCTTGATATAAAACAGACACTTCAAAACCTTTATTTTTGCCATTAATGTGTTATTCAATGCATTTCTATGGGTTATAGTAATAAAGGCCAAATTCAATATTTTAAATATTTGTTTAATACCTAAAAGGGTTCTAAAATTCAAAATCAAATAGCTAAATGATCAATGGTATGACCATCTTAAAACAATTCCATATGTTAGCTTAGTAGAACCTCCCCACCCACATTTTCCAAAACCCAGTTGCTTCGTGTGTCAAATCCATGAATCTCCTGTTAGACATGTGTTAACTCTATTACACTAGTATTATAGAGACCTTTTATTTATTTATTTATGAAATATCACTGTCTGTGTTCCTCTCCCAGGACATTGCAGCTGCATTATATATAATAGGGTAATGTTGTTTCACCCATGGACAATATGTCTCACTTATCTACATAACAGATGGGAAGGGTCCATAGGCATGACTTAATCTAGATGTAACCAAATCCATCTAGGTGGATAAAAGTGTTTAATCTGTTTTGTTAATTTTAGTCAGCAGGTGGGTTCAGACGGTCGGTACACTAGATATAACTCAGTCACCATGGAAACCCAGATGACGACTGAAACAATCCAAACATACCAAAGTCTATTGAATCCCATAGAATCTATTGAATTCCATATATATCTGTTTTAATACCTAAACAGAAGAGGGAGGGGGGTACTTAGGGGAAACACTGAGTCGTGAAGTGCAGTGTCCTTCCTACTGCTTATCTCACACACAAACACACACAGACCACACACACACACACACACACACACACACACACACACACACACACACACACACACACACACACACACACACACACACACAAAAGCACACACACACACAGGGATAGTTCAGTATGTGGGTCAGACTGGGGTGGGGTGTTACAGTTGGACAGGCTGATAGAACTGATACAGTCAGGGCTCTGGGAGTTATTACTGTATTATTACTGTGTGTTTGTGTGTGTGTGTGTGGGTGTGTGTGTATGTGTGTGTGTGCCATGGCTCTGTTAGTTATTACTGTTTCACTGTCGTCCCTTCTGCTCAATAGAAACATCTGGAGACAACTGGAGAAACGTCCCCCCTGGACAGAGGGCCTAAAGGTTATAGGTTACTAGATACAGCCTGCAGCATTTACACTATAATACTGGATTACAGATGTAGTACTGCACATCTCTGACATTACCACTGGACTCAGCCTAAAATATCTATTGATCTAAATGTGCATTTGATAATAATGTATGACATCTATGACAATAGATCTCTTCAAAGACTTGGTGCGTAAGCATATTTTACTTACTACAAAAACATACTTATCTATGTGAGCAGCTGCTTTGACAGAGACAGTAACCCATAACCCCTCTCCACTCTTAGAGAAAAGAACTTCTCCCCTCAGAGAGATTCTATTTGGGCCTGGGGCAGAGCCTTCCATGTGGACTCTGCTCAGTTTGTTACCCTTCAATAAAATGGATCTACCGTTTCTGAAGCAGATATCTTGTGAAGACATCCAACACCAGGAATAAAATGGGGACAGGGGACCACAACCTTAAAGCAACTCCTGATGAAAAAGTAGCTACTGTATAACCTGCTTGGAGAGGAGATGACACATGTCCGTGTTACAGTACATTCCAGTTCTCCCATTATCACATTATTACTCCCAAACAGGTGTGCTCCAACCCTAAAGCACTCAGAGAGAGACATGGGGAGGTATAGAGATATACAAACACAAGGAAAGGAAGAAAGACAGGCCGAAAGAAAGTAAGAGGAATAAAGAGGTAAGGAGAGGAGGGGAGGAGGGTGACCATTTGCAGCTGGGTTTTATAGCAGAATGACCTCACCACCACTCCCTTCCTCTCTCAATTTTGACATTTTATTCATTTAGCAAACGCTCTTATCCAGAGTGACCCAGTAACGAGCACATACATTTTTTCATATTTTTTTGTACTAGTCTGCTGTGGGAATCAAACCCACAACCCTAGCATTTCAAGTGCCATTCTCTACCAATTCATCCACACAGGACCAGCATTTCTCTCCCTCCATCCCTCTATCTCCTCTCTTTGACCCAGGCTCGTCTCGGCAAAATGTCATCAGCCGGTCTGTCTTTCGTTCGACACACCGGTCTCCTCATCCTTTCCTCCTTCCTTTCCTCATCCTACTTCCTCTCCTCCCAGACCCTCCCCTGTCCTCACCCTCCCATGCTCCCTCCCATTTTCAATCTCCTCCAGTCTTATCCATTCACCTGGAATTCATCTTATTTTTTGTGAGAATATTATATTGTCTGACAGTCACTCAGACTGCTGGTAAAGGCTTCAACTAATAGACAGAGCAGTCCAACCAATCCACTCTATTCCGTTGGTTCATCTTCACATATTAGAGGATCAGGAGAGCTGTGTCCTTCTGCATGTCTCAAACAACGCCTTTCAGTTCAGATGAGGCCAACATTGTTTCATAAAGACTAACCAGCTGTTGCAGTATATCTCTACATCAGACATAGACAGGACTGACCCGCAGGAGACAGGACAGGTTCAGTATGTCTGTCAGAGAGATGAAAGGTAGAGCCAGCAGAGAGCAGTCCCAGGGTTACTGTTACTGACAAGTGACCGCCCACTCTCCCCCTCTCCACATCTAGTGTCCCCTCTGCAGATGTTGTGATGATCTTATCTCACTGATTCCCAGAAACATAATCCACGACCCAGAATCTCTCTCTCAACCTCCCCATCTGTCTCTGTCTGTCCATCTCTCTGTCTTTCTCTCTCTCCATCCTCCCCATCTGTCTCTGTCTGTCCATCTCTCTGTCATTCTCTCTCCATCCTCCCCATCTGTCTCTGTCTGTCCATCTCGCTATGTCTTTCTCTCTCTCCATCCTTCCCTCTCAAAGCTGTTCATGGGGATAGAAACAGGATTGACCATGCACGCACGCACGCACGCACGCACGCATGAGAGCACACACACACACACCTTTTATTATTTATTATTGTTGTTGCATTGTCGAGAAGGAACCTGCAAGTAAGCATTTATTTGGACGATGTATACCATGTGTATCCCGTAAATACGACAAATAAAACGTAAAACTTTAAACAGCGACTGGTCTGGGGTAGTAAGTAGAAGTGGCCTATACGGAACCCCTACAGGAAACTGTTCACTGAGACTCTTTCCAGGATGTTTCCTATTGGATGTTCCCTATTGGATTAAATGATGGTTTGACCATAGTGGTTGTACTATGTTTTAAAACTGTAAACTAAGAAAAGGAAGCTAGCTAGAAATGTGGCTGAGGCCGCTTAGACACTGCAATTTGCTGATTGCATTGGATTCTCACACCCATGATGCACCTCTTTCCCCAGTAGAATTTAACACAATTATTGACCCAGAGTGTTTAGGAATGCAGAAACTGTAGCTGCATTATAGTACTGTTACTGCAGAGGAGTGTTTGTGTGTGTGAGTTAAATCCAGACCAGTGCAGTTATCTGTCCTTCATCAAGGCCCACCTCTGTAAATACTTCCTGTGTGTTTTTAATGAGCTCAGTGAAGTGTGTGGGGTGAAGGCCTGGTAGTTGTGTGCCTGTGGGATACTGTCACTGTGTGCCTATGGGACATGTAAGCAGCAGATGGGACACTGCTCTGACGGGTCAAACACACACACACACACACACACACACACACACACACACACACACACACACACACACACACACACACACACACACACACACACACACACACACACACACACACACACACACACACACACACACACACACACACACACACACACACACACACACACACACACACACACTCACACACTGGAGCTAGCACTCTTTAAAAGCCATGTCGCCAGTCACAGGCTGGGTCCCCTGTGAAGAGCATGATAATGCTGAACAGATGGGCCGCCTGTCTACCAATACAACAATAAAACAGAGACAGAGAATATCACCCACAGCTAACATAATCACATCACTACATATCACATCACATCATGACATATCACATCACAATATTTAACCACACATATTCTCACAACTGCATGCAAAGTTAAATTCCTAAAACCAACATACATACACATCTATGCAGAGAGGGATTGAGAGAGAGAGACTGAGAAGGACAGAGGGACAGGTATTAATGACAAGGGAGAGAGAGGGGAAGAGGAGAGAGAGAGGGATGTCTTTGAAAGCTCCAAATGAGAATATAAACCCAGCGAAGCCACAGGGATCCTGAGTTAGAAAAGAAACTAAACAAGTTCACACACACACACACACACACACACACACACACACACACACACACACACACACACACACACACACACACACACACACACACACACACACACACACACACACACACACACACACACACACACACACACACACACACACACACACACACACACACACACACACACACACACACAGAATGAAAGCTCTCCAGCTGAGAGTGTTACAGTGTTATAACCCTGCAGCGTTCTCACACAGGAACCATTCAGCCTGGACCAACACAGAGACCTGCACTAACTCCACTATCCTCACAACCATAAATTGACCGAAGAGGTCCATTTATTATACATTACTGGCAAACTACAAGATAACACATTCAGACGCATTTAGTGCAGTGCAGCCATATCTAATGGAAAGGACTGTCATCCAATGGAATAGTTCCACCTAACTAAGGGGGTGTTGGATACACGCTGGGTACAAAGACACAGTATTTTGTTCTTATCCCCCCCCCCCCTCTCTCCCCACCCCTTCTCTAACCTCTCTCTCTCCCCTTCAGGAAGACATGGTGTCAGCATTTCCACTGAGATCAGGGCTTACAGTGGATCCTCAGAGCACAGACATGTCATCATCATTCTGGGTTTGGTTAAGGGGACTGAGAGCAGGATACAGTATGGGGAGAGGCATAGGACACCTCACAGTAGGGCTCTGGCCCAAAGTCCTGCACTGCACTGTATAGGGAATAGGAAGCCGTAGCCAATGGACAATGGACTGACTGTACTCATTTATACTGAGTCCATCTGAAGTGCCAGAGAGCGTAACCTGAGTCCAGTAAGACTCTCCATGACTCCACCCAGGCACCGACTAAAAGCCATCTGTGTGGATTTGGCTGACTGTTTGATTATTGACTATTGGTATTTGGCAGAGCATTTCTGAGTCAACAACAGATTTTTGACTGAACTCTCTCACTGCTCAGGCCAGGGCAGACTGGGGGAGGCAGATAGAGGATGGGGGAGAGAGGGGAGATTAAGGGATGTTGGAAGATGGGGGGCGGGGGTGGGAAAATCAGAGGAGTCCAGGGTAGAGAGGTTGAGTGGACTTTATGTGAATAGTCAGTGTATCAGTTCTCGGCCAGAGATCCATATAGAAGCAGCTCTGTGTGAAATTACAACCATGAAACACTTGAACTTAAACCTGCTCTATTATCCAAACAGCACTGGAACACTGGCCAACAGCAAGGAAGACAAACAATTCCATATAGTGCGTGTGTGTGTTTGTGTTTGTACATGTGTGTGTGTGTATGTGTGTGTGTGTGTGTGTGTGTGTGTGTGCATGCGTGCATGGTTTAGGTTTGCAGGCGGCATGGAAGCCATTGCTGTGGGTCTATCAGGCCTAAGTGTGCTCCACACGTCCTGGGTACATCCCTCTTTAGAACACATGGCAGTTGGCATGATGGAGGAGTTGTTTTGAAAGAGTCAAACTGGTTTAACTGTCTAAAATAAAAAGCCTGCGTTTCCCTTGATCCTGTGTCTGGTTTGAGGGAAGCCATGTTTTAAAGCCAATCAGATGGGAATGTGATAGCCTTCAGTTGCTTTGACATTGTTCAGTCACTCCTCTCATTCTATATTGATTACATTACAAAACTCTGGTCTCTGACTCCAGACAGAGTTACAGAGGACTTTAGAAGCCGCAGTACCAATGAACTCCGCTGCCAAACATTTGTTTCTCAGTGGAACTAACCCTAACCCTAAGCCTCCTATGCTGGATGTATGGAAGTGATTTCCTTCCTATGGCTCTCTATCTATAGAGCAGCCAGGGCTGGGAAATACACCAGTAAAGATGCTTTATGGTTTGAAGCATTTAAAAGGCTGGTGACCTTAGTGACATCTGAACCAGTGGTTATGGTTGAGCTGGGCCGGTCCTGACAGAGGGTTTCGTCCAGTCCAGGTCAGACTAGGCAAGGCCACAGAAATATGAACATGAAGCACTGAGTCAGGCCACTGGTCAGTGATCTGTTCTGCCAGGCTTGGAACAATGACTACAGGGCTGATTCATGAGGAAACAACCTGGCTGTCCAGAGAGCAGAGACACAGAGACCATTTATACAGTGAATTTGGAAGGTACTCTGACCCCTACCCTTTTCCACATTTTGCAACTTTACAGCCTTATTTTTTTTAATTGATTTAAAAAATAAATAAATAATAATATCATCAATCTACACACAATACCCCATAATGACAAAGCGAAAACAGTTTTTTAAAAATGTTTGCAAATGTATAAAAAATATAAAAAATACGTTAAGTATTCAGACCCTTTACTATGAGAAATTGAACTCAGGTGCATCCTGTTTCCATTGATCATCCCTGAGATGTTTCTAGAATTTGATTGGAGTCCACATGTGGTAAATTCAATTGATTGGACATGATTTGGAAAGGCACATGCCTGTCTATATAAGGCCCCACAGTTGACAATGCACGTCAGAGCAAAAACCAAGCCATGAGGACCAAGGAATTGTCCGTAGAGCTCCGAGACAAGATTGTGTCGAGGCACAGATCTGGGCAAGGGTACCAAAAAATGTCCCCAAGAACACAGGTCCCCAAGAACACAGTGGCCTCCATCATTCTTAAATGGAAGAAGTTTGGAACCACCAAGACTCTTCCTAGAGCTGGCCGCCCGGCCAAACTGAGCAATCGGGGGAGAAGGGCCTTGGTCAGGGAGAACCCAATGGTCACTCTGACAAAGCTCCAGAGTTCCTAAGTGGAGATGGGAGAACCTTCCAGAAGGATAACCATCTCTGCAGCACTCCATCAATCAGGCCTTTATGATAGAGTGGCCAGACGGAAGCCACTCCTCAGTAAAAGGCACCTCAGACCATGAGAAACAAGATGCTCTTGTCTGATGAAATCAAGATTGAAGACTAGAGTCTCTAATCGCTGCCAAAGGTGCTTCAACAAAGTACTGAGTAAAGGGTCTGAATGTAAATGTGATATTTCAGTTTTAAAATATGTAAAAAATAAAAAATAAGAATTGAATCAATTTTAGAATAAGGCTGTAGCAAAATGTGGAAAAAGTCAAGGGGCCTGAATATTTTCTGAATGCACTGTATACTGTATAAGAGAGGTAGACTCTACAGGAAGCCTACACTCTCTTAACTCTACCCATGTCTTCTAGTATAGGTTCACAGTGACTGCTGTCTGTCTATTCAGAGAATAGCAGTCATGGCCCATGACTGAGTTAGAGAGCTATTCATGCCAGTGTGATGTATAACACTTAAAGAACCCGGAAATGTTATCCTTAAATAATCATTGAATACAGAACAGATAATATCTTGAAGAATTAACAGAAGAGAGATGAGGTTTTAATCCTGTCAGAGGAACATCTTGCTAAATGCTCATTTTGGTCTTGATGCCAAAACTACACTGTACACTGTATATAGACACGGTACATATACTTTTCTATTGTGTTATTGACTGTATGTTTGTTTATTCCATGTGTAACTCCGTGTTGTTGTTTGTGTCGCACTGCTTTGCTTTATCTTGGCCAGGTCACAGTTGTAAATGAGAACTTGTTCTCAACTGGCCACCTGGTTAAATAAAGGTGAAATAAAAAAATAAAAAAATAATTTAAATGCCAACTGTCACTGACCAGGTAGACCAGTTATTGAGTTATTGGAGCAGAATACGACAGTGACTGGGTTTGGGTCAGTGACAGTTGGCATTATTTTATTTATTTTATTTTTTATTTAAAGTTCATTAAAGTTCATTACTGTTTAATCCATGTTCAGCTCAGGTTCCAAGGTCATGAAAATGAATCCAGACAGATTTCAGTTTCAAAGTTTAGTGGAGTATTTTTACTGCATCCACACATTCCAGCCCTCCAGTCCAGTGCCCATCAGTTCTCTTCTGGGATATTGAC
This sequence comes from Salvelinus alpinus, assembly GCF_045679555.1. NCBI lineage: Eukaryota > Metazoa > Chordata > Actinopteri > Salmoniformes > Salmonidae > Salvelinus > Salvelinus alpinus. The sequence continues at coordinate 26,266,587 of NC_092105.1, read as the reverse complement.
AGTACAGAACAAATCATTTGGCCTGCATCCATCACTTTTATAAGCAACACAGAACCTTGATCGGTTTGAATTCAGTGGGTCCACAGTACCACAGATGAAATATTAATCCTACTGACCCTGGGTGTATTGTAGAGCCTGCACATTGTACTGACGTCTATGGGGCTGTCTGTCTCTGATACTTATGGCTGCAGTGCCACCTGGTGGTACTAAGAGCCGCCTACACACTCAGAACAGCTCAAATTTACCACAAACGAGTCAGTAATCCTGGCCTGTACTAGCAAAGTAACTGTGATTCAGTTGAGTGTCCCAGACCGCTGGGAGCTAATCCAGCACAGTGTCAACATTGATGCAGTTGAACTAGATAGAACAGGAGACAGCATACATGTACTGCAGCAGAAAGGAATGTGTATTCCAGCCTGTGGTGAAGAGCAGTAACTGACAGGATTGGTTCAGATATCAAAACAGATACATTATCTTTGAGCTAATTTTTGTCATCTATCGCTAGACTAGAAATACCTTTTGCCCTTGGAACTCTGAGCTCCCCCCATTGTTTTCCTATGGAGAGGCATGCTGGTCTATTTCGCCAAATATCTCACAATGTATATATTTAGATTTTTTGAAGTCAGACACCATTTTAATCAGGATAATCTCTTTCTAACGATATAAGTTTGGGCAGTGTACTCTGCTGTCATCTTTTGCTAGACCAGAAATAGTCAGAAGTTGCCATGTGTTTCCTACTTTCTCATTACGCAGACATAAGTACAATTGGCACCATCAAGTTGGGGACGTTTACTTTCTACATAAGTTTTTATTTTTCAGTTTCGTCTAAGAACAGATTTTAGTGGTAAAATAAAAAGGTAGACATTTTTTGGTGCCATTTAGGGAAAATGGAATAATAAGGATCACTCCAGTCAGAAAAGGCTCTTCGATGGTTAGCTTCAATATGATATTTGATATGGCCTTGCGCTAGTGTTCCAGCACGTTCTTTGGCTGTTTTTCAGCCTTGGGTGGTTAGGGCGATTAGGCCTGGCTCGCAGTTGGCGTTCCAGTTCATTCCAAAGGTGTTTGATGGGGTTGAGGTCAGGGCTCTATGCAGGTCAGTCAAGTTCTTCTACACCAATCTTGACAAACCATTTCTGTATGGACCTCGCTTTGTGCACCAGGGCATTGTCATGCTGAAACAGGAAAGGGCCTTCCCCAAACCTCTGCCACAAAGTTGGAAGCACAGAATTGTCTAGAATGTCATTGTATGCTGTAGAGTTAAGATTCCCCTTCACTGCAACTAAGGGGCCTAGCCCGAACCATGAAAAACAGCCCCAGTTTGCACTATGCATTGGGGCAGGTAGCGTTCTCCTGGAATCCGCCAAACCCAGATTCGTCCGTCGGACTGCCAGATGGTGAAGCGTGATTCATCACTCCAGAGAACAGGTTTCCACTGCTCCAGAGTCCAATGGCATCGAGCTTTACAACATTCCAGCTGACGCTTGGCATAAGACCACATTGAGTTGTTTTGAGGGCATATTGAAAAAAAGGCTTCTGTGTGGTTAATGTGTGAATCCTGTGATAGCCATGTATCTACAAATATAATTTAAAAAAACTGTTTTAGCTGTTACAATCTAAAAACATAGTTGCGCCACTACATGGAATTCTATGGCTAAGTGTCCAACATTCTAATGTCAAACAAAGTTTAAATGTATCAGGGTTTCCCTTTTAAAATAATTTATACAGGTAATTCTGATATGTACCCTAGAGGTCAAAAGTCAAAGTTCTGCTGACATGGACATTCAGAAAATGTGTCTGATTGATAGCTGTGCATCTAAGCTTTCCAATGGTATATTATTAAATGGTATAAGTGTGCAATAACTTGTTGTATACCGACACTGTTTGTAATAGGGTAAAATCCATATGGGAAAAAATAACGGGATAGAGGGGTGAAAGAAAGAGTGATAACCGGAGAAGCTCCAATCAGAGGCGTCATGCCCATATGGGGTCCAGGGGTACATGCCTCCTCAGATTTGTCCTGTTAAAAAAAATATATATATACAAAAATACATGTTTTTTGTTGTAATACTGCTAGCCACCTAGCAATTTTTTGAAGTTGGCTTTAGCTAGCCCAGATAGGTTCCCAATCTCCCAACCTCATAACTAGCTACCAAGAAGATATTTTACGCTATCAATCAAGATAGAGTAGCTAGCTTGTCTAACTCAATGTACTTAATAAGACTCACATTCTTTTCAATATTTAACAAGATTTTAGTAGATGCAGAGAAGCATATTTAGTTTCTTAAAAAAAGAACCGCCAGTCATTCAGGATATAGACAGCTCAAGAGATACGCAGAAAAATATAAAAAACATTTATTTTTTACATAGAATTAACAATAGGATCATGTCTATAGATTGCAGGAAAATGCTATTTCAGCAGTTTGAAAAATGCAAAATTCTCAAACTTCCAGACAGCGGGCCGAGCACCCATTCAGAACTCCCCCCAGCCATCCTCACGTACTTTGTGCCCACTCAGATTTTAGGAGTACATGATGCACCTCGCTACAATTGCTGCACTGCTATCACACGTTTTACAACTTTGGGGACATAGGCCACTATGAGATATTGTCACCCCAAGTGAGCCCAATGACACACATTTGGGTGCCTGGCTCATGGGCTAAAAGAGGAAGAGGAAGCAAGTGTTACAAATGCAGACTGCAGGTGTTTTTGGGACAACTGCAGATTGCTTGGTTGCCGTTGTTACATGATGGTGTCATTTCCATAACAACCAATGTCCCCAATGCCGAGGTCGTCCACCATTATCAGGACAAAGTTGGGCTTCCTGTCCTCCTCTGACACTGTTACATCACTTCCTGTGGCCAGGAGCAGCAGCAGGGCAAGCAGGCAGAACCTGGTGGTTAGGGGTTAGGAGCGATCAGTTTTACAGAACGTTCACATAAAGAGGTAGTATGTATAATGTAGAATATATGTGATCCTCTGTCAGTCAGGTAAATGAATTGTGTTTCTGTCTAACGGTTCTGAACATTTCCTCTCATGGAACACCACGGGACAGCCTGAGGGAGAAATAGATCATACCTTAGAGACAAATGGTGCTCCATAACCTTTACATTCTTATTGACATCAATCGATGGATGAACGTTATTCTGTTATTCTGGGGTGTGTGTGAAGTCAGCACTCATTTATCTCAGTGATCTATAGCATGGGACTGGATGGTAAAAAGTTATAGAACGTTCAGTTAAAGGATTGGACTACCGACGTTATCTGCCCGAGGGAGTTATCCAACTGGCCCCTCCGTCGTGACGTTACCTGAACGCCCATCTGCGGCCCGCTAGTTGTTAGTTGTCTTATCGGCTGCTATCTGAATAGGTCTATCGGACAATTTTTCTTGGGTCACTATAACTATATCTATTTTGCCAATTGGATTGATCCCCTCTACCACACGGAACCCCACTAATCTACCGATGGAAATGCATGAGGTGGCTAAAAACAGACCTCCATCCTATGCTAGCTTGCACCGATGGCCCGGCTAGCTGTCTGAATCGCCGTTACCCCAACCAACCTCACTACTCACTGGACCCTTATGATCATTCGACTAAGCATGCCTCTCCTTAATGTCAATATGCCTTGTCCATTGCTGTTCTGGTTAGTGTTTATTGGCTTATTTCACTGTAGAGCCTCTAGCCCTGCTCATTATACCTTATCCAACCTTTCAGTTCCACCACCCACACATGCGATGACATCACCTGGTTTCAATGATGTTTCTAGAGACAATATCTCTCTCATCATCACTCAATACCTAGGTTTACCTCCACTGTATTCACATCTTACCATACCTTTGTCTGTACATTATACCTTGAAGCTATTTTATCGCCCCCAGAAACCTCCTTTTACTCTCTGTTCCGGATGTTCTAGACGACCAATTCTCATAGCTTTTAGCCGTACCCTTATCCTACTCCTCCTCTGTTCCTCTGGTGATGTAGAGGTGAATCCAGGCCCTGCAGTGCCTAGCTCCACTCCTATTCCCCAGGCGCTCTCTTTTGAGGACTTCTGTAACCGTAATAGCCTTGGTTTCATGCATGTTAACATTAGAAGCCTTCTCCCTAAGTTTGTTTTATTCACTGCTTTAGCACACTCTGCCAACCCGGATGTTCTAGCCGTGTCTGAATCCTGGCTTAGGAAGACCACCAAAAATTCTGAAATCTCCATCCCTAATGTAACGCTCTTCTACTTCGTCCTCCTCCTCAGACGAGGAGAGGCGAGAAGGATCGGAGGACCAATTTGCAGCGTGGTAGTTAGACATGATATTTATTTAACAAGACAAAAAACGAACTATACTTGAATATAAACAAAAATAACAAAACCGATGTAGACAGACCTGGACGTAAGAACTTACATGTAACGAAGAACGCACGAACAGGAAAAATTACTACACAAAACGAACGAACGGACAAACAAACCGAAACAGTCCCGTGTGGCGCAACATAGACACAGACACAGGAGACAACCACCCACAACAAACAATGTGAAACCACCTACCTTAATATGGCTCTCAATCAGAGGAAACGTAAACCACCTGCCTCTAATTGAGAACCATATCAGGTCACCCATTAACCAACATAGAAACACATAACATAGACTGCCCACCCAAACTCACGCCCTGACCGACTAACACATACAAAATAAACAGAAAACAGGTCAGGAACTTGACACCTAACTACAACATATTCAGACAAGATAGAACTGCCAAAGGAGGCGGACTTGCAATCTACTGCAAAGATAGCCTGCAGAGTTCTGTCCTACTATCCAGGTCTGTACCCCAAAAAATCGAACTTCTACTTTTAAAAATCCACCTCTCTAAAAACAAGTCTCTCACCGTTGCTGCCTGCTATAGACCACCCTCTTGGTTTCTCACCATATGTGAACTGATTGCCCCCCATCTATCTTCAGAGCTCGTGCTGCTAGGCGACCTAAACTGGAACATGCTTAACACCCCAGCCAACCTACAATCTAAGCTTGAGGCCCTCAATCTCACACAAATTATCAATGAACCTACCAGGTACCACCCCAAAGCCGTAAACATGTGCACCCTCATAGATATCATCATAACCAACTTGCCCTCTAAATACACCTCTGCTGTTTTCAACCAAGATCTCAGCGATCACTGCCACATTGCCTGCATCCGTAATGGGTCAGCGGTCAAACGACCTCCACTCATCACGGTCAAACGACCTCCACTCATCACTGTCAAACGCTTCCTGAAACACTTCAGCGAGCAGGCCTTTCTAATTGACCTGGCCGGGGTATCCTGGAAGGATATTGATCTCATATCAGATGAAAGCAGCTGCGGTCATCCCCCTCTTCAAAGGGGGGGACACTCTTGACCCAAACTGCTACAGCCCTATATCTATCCTACCCTGCCTTTCTAAGGTCTTCGAAAGCCAAGTCAACAAACAGATCACCGACCATTTCGAATCCCACCATACCTTCTCCGCTATGCAATCTGGTTTCAGAGCTGGTCATGGGTGCACCTCAGCCACGCTCAAGGTCCTAAACGCCATCGATAAGAAACAATACTGTGCAGCCGTATTCATTGACCTGGCCAAGGCTTTCGACTCTGTCAATCACCACATCCTCATCGGCAGACTCGATAGCCTTGGTTTCTCAAATGATTGCCTCGCTTGGTTCACCAACTACTTCTCTGATAGAGTTCAGTGTGTCAAATCGGAGGGCCTGTTGTCCGGGCCTCTGGCAGTCTCTATGGGGGTGCCACAGGGTTCAATTCTTGGACCGACTCTCTTCTCTGTATACATCAATGATGTCGCTCTTGCTGCTGGTGAGTCTCTGATCCACCTCTACGCAGACGACACCATTCTGTATACTTCTGGCCCTTCTTTGGACACTGTGTTAACAACCCTCCAGACAAGCTTCAATGCCATACAACTCTCCTTCTGTGGCCTCCAATTGCTCTTAAATACAAGTAAAACTAAATGCATGCTCTTCAACCGATCGCTGCCTGCACCTGCCCGCCCGTCCAACATTACTCCTCTGGACGGTTCTGACTTAGAATATGTGGACAACTACAAATACCTAGGTGTCTGGTTAGGCTGTAAACTCTCCTTCCAGACTCACATCAAACATCTCCAATCCAAAGTTAAATCTAGAATTGGCTTCCTATTTCGCAACAAAGCATCCTTCACTCATGCTGCCAAACATACCCTTGTAAAACTGACCATCCTACCGATCCTCGACTTCGGCGATGTCATTTACAAAATAGCCTCCAATACCCTACTCAATAAATTGGAGGCAGTCTATCACAGTGCCATCCGTTTTGTCACCGAAGCCCCATATACTATCCACCACTGCAACCTGTACGCTCTCGTTGGCTGGCCCTCGCTTCATACTCGTCGCCAAACCCACTGGCTCCAGGTCATCTACAAGACCCTGCTAGGTAAAGTCCCCCCTTATCTCAGCTCGCTGGTCACCATAGCAGCACCCACTTGTAGCACGTGCTCCAGCAGGTATATCTTTCTGGTCACCCCCAAAACCAATTCTTCCTTTGGCCGCCTCTCCTTCCAGTTCTCTGCTGCCAATGACTGGAACGAACTACAAAAATCTCTGAAACTGGAAACACTAGCTTTAAGCACCAGCTGTCAGAGCAGCTCACAGATTACTGCACCTGTACATAGCCCATCTATAATTTATCCCAAACAACTACCTCTCCCCCTACTGTATTTATTTATTTTGCTCCTTTGCACCCCATTATTTCTGTCTCTACTTTGCACATTCTTCCACTGCAAATCTACCATTCCAGTGTTTTACTTGCTATATTGTATTTACTTCGCCACCATGGCCTTTTTTTGCCTTTACCTCCCTTATCTCACCTCATTTGCTCACATTGTATATAGACTTATTTTTCTACTGTATTATTGACTGTATGTTTGTTTTACTCCATGTGTAACTCTGTGTTGTTGTATGTGTTGAACTGCTTTGCTTTATCTTGGCCAGGTCGCAATTGTAAATGAGAACTTGTTCTCAACTTGCCTACCTGGCTAAATAAAGGTGAAATAAATAAAATAAAAGGGACATAGTTAGTTTTGTGAACAACAGATACAATTGTCTCTCTTATCTTCCTCTGATCTACACAGGTAGCCGACTTACTGATACATCCTCAAGCTTGTCTCTCCGTAGCTCCATTCAGGTAAAGACACAAAGTAGACTATGGCCTGCATAATATAGTCACTCTGAACTCAACAACAGGCTATTTCTGCAAAATGTACAGTTTTTTCATGTCAGGAATTTCATGTCAGGAAACAAGTCACTCATTAATGTCAGTGTTGCGTAATGTGTAAGAGCGTGAGGATGGATGAACGTTTATTAAGACACCCCAGAACAGTGGTCACCAACTTTTTCGGATTCAAGATCACTTTTTGAGTCAAAATGCATGCTGAGATCTACCACTCAGATTTTTTTTAAACATGACTTAAAAAACAGCCTATGCAACATTAACCAATTAAAAACAGTTCTGTAGCAAAGAGGGTGGTGCGCTAGGCTATAGGCCCAATACATTATCACTGCGTATTGGCTACGCTTGAATTGCCCTGCCAATGTTGTTCATTTTGAAATGATATTTAAACATGTTGGGTATATCAAATCAAATCAAAAAGTATATTTGTCACGTGCACCGAATACAACAGGTGTAGACCTTACAGTGAAATGCTTACTTACAGGCTCTAACTAACAGTGCATAAAAGTTATTGGGTGAACAATAGGTAAGTAATGAAATAAAAACAACAGTAAAAAGACAATGAAAAATAACTGTAGCGAGGCTATAGCAGTAGCGAGGCTATATACAGGCACTGGTTAGTCGGGCTGAGTGAGGTAGTATGTACATGTAGATATGGTTAAAGTGACTATGCAAATATGATAAACAGAGAGTAGCAGTAGTGTAAAAGAGGGAGTTGGCGGGTGGTGGGTGGGACACAATGCAGATAGCCCAGTTAGCCAATGTGCGGGGGCACTGGTTGGTCGGGCCAATTGAGGTAGTATGTACATGAATGTATAGTTGAAGTGACTATGCATAATCACATTGTCAATAGATAATTTGATTACTTGTGAGGCAGTGCTTTTTTTACTGGACTGATGGCCTGCATCTGATGGTCAGTCTGAGGGGATGGAGGGAGCAGCAGTGAGGCTGCCTCTCACCCAACTCACCGTCCCTTCTCTCTCCCTCCCTCCACTGAGAAAAGGGGACACAGTCTTCCAGCAGATGGCAAAACTTAACTCGCACCAGTGGCGATTTTAGCATGTAAGTCTTGATGGGGCAAACTCAACATTTATTTTTTAGATGCGTGCCAGCAAAGCCACTACACAACACAACAATAAACAATACATTAATTGCACTATAACGGTGACAAACGGGGCCCACAAACTGTTAGGGCCTACATAAAGCTGTCCCAACAGCAGAGTTTTCTTTCCAGCACCATGGAGTGAATCCTTACCACCGCCACACCTGGCTATCAGCGGACCCTTGTCTGGCAACGAAACAGTTCATTCAGCCTTATTTACTGCCTATTTAAAAACCATAGCTGATATGGCAAATGTAGTTATTACTGACTCCTTGTGGATAAGAACCGCATTCTCATTCAATAATAACAAATGCCAAAATGAGTTTTGACTTTAGAACTATACACAGCCATTATTTCGTTTATGTTCAGTAAATGTTTATTCTTATATCATTAACACTTAGCTCTAAGTATAAGCAAATGCAAGCAAACGAGCTGCAATGAGGTAGGCCTATTCGTTCAGCTCTTTCAAAATGGACACAGACAGAAATTCAGATAGATGTAAGTTCAGATAAATTCAGCAAATTGAGAGAGAGAGAGAGAGAGAGAGAGAGAGAGAGAGAGAGAGAGAGAGAGAGAGAGAGAGAGAGAGAGAGAGAGAGAGAGAGAGAGAGAAAGAATTGGTTAGCCTACCATTTGAAGTATTTTATTAGGCCTATGTGGTCTAAAAAGGGAGAAAAAAACAAGTGGATCTATAATAAAGTGGATCTATAATAAACAAGTGGATCTATAAATGTGGATCACAAGGATCCACATTTATAGACAATATACAGACGTACTGACAGCGCTTTGCACAAACAAAACAACCATTGCAATATCAACTGGAATTACATGGGTCTATTACTGAACTTTTTGTTGAAAACAAATATTTGAAAGGAAAGAGACTGTAACTGGCAAACATGGTTACAGACCCAACAACAATATATAGTATCTCCTCCTCGTCAAGAAAAGCACATGAGCTAATTATAATACACAAAGCAAGCGAAACAATGAAATCATTCCAACATTGCGTAAAATGAAGAAGAAGATACTAATGAGATAGACCTATATAAGCAATAGGCCTGTAACAATTGAGATGTACAGACTATGGCATAAGGGATTGATGAGCGGATAAGAGGCAATCCGGAATTTCAATTAAGACATTAATGAGCGAGCTAAGATGGACGTAGTCAATATAACTATTTGTTCAGCCCTTTTGAAATGTACAGTGACAGAATTCAGAACATGGGCCGTTTTTACAGTATTCTCCCTGTACACCAAGTCAGAACCGTAAGATAAATGAAGGGGGCATATAAGCACACAAAGAAAGAAAGCTCTTACAATATTTGATAATGACATTTCTCTAAAACAGGCTATAGGCTACATGTGCACCACCAAGTCAGAACAGTAGGCTAAGTTCTGAGGGGGAAAGGGACCAAATTATTAGGGTGTGACACATGGGCTACTAACAGCTTACTACACAACATACACTTAGTATTACTTTCTTAGCTACAGTAGGCAATACATATCTACCTGGCATATTACATCATTTATGCAGCAGCATACAAGACATTGTTGGACCGTTGTTGTGCTGTGTTCACTTGAATAGGAAGGGGGCGTGACAGTCCTTCTTGTGGGCAAATATTATCATCAAAGTCTGTCATTCTCAGGATTTATGGTGCTTTCAAGACAACTAGGAACTCTGAAAAAACAAGATTGAATCATGACGTCACTGATCTTTTGGTCGGAGCTCTAGAAAGAGGCCAGAGTTCCCAACTTGGAACTCCAAGTTGGATGACTGTTCAAAACGTATATTTTTCCAGTCGGAGCTCATTTTTTACGAGTTCCCAGTTGTCTTGAACTCACTGAGATCTGAGATTTCCCAGTTCTGAGTTTCCAGTTGTTTTGAACGCAGCAGAAGTCATGCTGGATGGACAGCATGGCCAATGTGTTCAACCTTTTCTAGCCCATGGTGTTGCGTTTGAATGTTTATCCTTTTAAGCTTGGAAAAGAAACCCTTTCAGACAGACGTTTTAAATCCTTAAACCCATACTTGGACCACACACCCTCTCCACTGAATAGCTGGTAGGGAATCAAAATGCTTTGCAACGCTTTCAGTTAGCCACTGATTCTTTCCAAACCACTCTTTGTTGAATTTGTGATTTCTGACTTGTTGTGTAATGTTTATGTCCAATGGCCAATGAGCACCGATACGTTTTATCTATAATTTCTCTTCATATGAAGAGTACCAGTAGATTGTCGATGTGATTCATGACAATGACTGCTTGTCTAGCTTGCTAGCTAAGATTTTGAAAGTATGATGTTGACATGATCAGTCCAATCAAAGCTACTGTAGATAAAACGTGATTTGATGTAATTTTGTCTGTGGCCAATGACCTTGAGCCTTCTTGGATGGGCACTTATAATGTAAATCTATGACAGGACCCAAGGGGGCTTGAACTGCCTACCTCTCCCTGTAGATTCTGCAGTGATGTAGTGTCCCCATGAGTGACAGAACACTGAGCCAATCACGGCGCAACTAGAGAAGATTACCAACGCCTAAGCTCTGTATTTTCCGCTAGCTGCCCCTCCACCACAGAAAGCAGGCTGAAACATCTGCATTTTGGAGTTGCCTTAATCAAGAAAGCAAGACAGAGACCATGTTTGTATGCGGCTTTATTCACTCAATAAATGTGTTTTTACATTGTTTGCAAACGGATACCTGACACGAATGAATGCCAAAATAACATGCAAAACATGCATGCTAAACCCCCTGCCCTGAATGACTAGGTCGCCACTAACTCACAATGAATTATTTCCGTCTCATGCACCAATTCATGTTGTTACTCCTATGACGAGAGAAAGTGAAATATTCCTCAATATTAAAAAAGACAAGCCGCAAATAATAACAAAGCAAGTTTATCGAAACATGCACATTTTATTGCTTATAAAACTGTTGAACAAAGTGTTGACAGTGTGGAATAACAACTTAAACATGAACTTACTAATAAAACCAGCAGCTCTATGCTGTATTCATTGAGTCTCTCTCTAGTCACGGTTTGAAAAGTTTTGAATTCTCACTTTATCAACTTTGCTGTGCGTTGGACGCTTCTTTTTAAAGTCTGTGGCGCGAGGAAACTGTGCAGACACGGTGGTCTGAGCTACCTGATTGGCCAGGTACAATACTTGATTTGCACTTGATTTGCTCCCTGGGCCTGCCGTGTAGGTGGAATTCTACATTCAGACTAGTGATGGGCATTCCGGCTCTTTTCAGTGAGCTGGCTCACTCGGCTCAGCTCACCAAAAAGAGACAGCTCTTTTGGCTCCCAAACGGCTCTGTAAAAAAAATATGTTTTTTTATTTTTTAAGTCAAACAGTTTGCGATAGTTTGACTATGATTGGTGTTAAAACAATTCTAATTAAATTATTACATGAATTCATACTCTACCTTAACCACAATCTATTTAAAAATGCATTGGTTTGTTATGAAAAAGAATGCTATTAAACATTTGCATTTAAAGTATAACTTTTTAATGTATATAAACAAAGTGCATATAAATCTGACCATTCAAAACGAATACAATCTGAACAGCATAAAATAATATTGCACCATATCAAATATAAATAAATAACAATGTGCAAAACTGCAGCATCCCACAAATTTAAATAAATGTAAAAAATAAGGATGCTATTACACATGTGCATTTAAAGTATAACTTTTTTAATGTATACAAACAAAGTGCATATAAAAGTAACAATTCAAAACTAATACAATCTGAACAACATAATAATAGAATATTGCACCATATCAAAGAAAAAATAAATAACAATGTGCAAAACTGCAGCATCCCACTTAAAACATTAAACTGGTCCCTCTTTCTCTCTCTTCTTTATTGCCATGTTATAACCAGCAGCACACAGTGACGCTGACCATATTTAGCTTTTATGAGAGATTTGCATTCAGAAATGCAAGCTGCCTCACTTTCGAGGGGCTGATGTGGTTTCTTCTCTCAGTAATTATTTGTTCTGTTTTCGAGAAGACTCTCTCAGAGGGAATGGATGTGGCCACTATGCTGAGTCTCCCTGTCATGACTTTAGTAAGTCGTGGGTAGACAGAGGGCTTGTTCTTCCACCAGCTCAGAGGATCTGCAGATCTCTGGAGGAGGGGTGGAGGAGGGGCTCCTCCAAATAGGATCGGACCTCCATTATGGCATCTGCTGAGCTATTACTTTCTGCTGCATCCCCAGTTGTTCTCTCGTCAAACAGCATCCAAACAGCAGACGTTCGTGGCACTACTGCTGGTGCTTCACCTGATCCCTCTTCTTCCTGTTGCCCTGGTGCTTGAGCCAGCTGACTGCTGGCGCTGTCCCTCCCTGCTGCTGAGGTTATTCTTTGAAGAGCTTCATCAATCGCTCTGGCATCACTGAAGGCTAACTTCTTAAAGCTGGGGTCAAGCGCAGAGGTTGCTGACAGCACGTGATTATATTCCATTCTGTGGAACTTTCTGTCCATTGATGAACATAGGGTGTCCATCAACTCTGTCACATGTCCTGGGGTTACATTTGCTTCTCTCTGGTGGCTGGCTGTGATTTGCTGCAGACCCTTACACAGGAGTATCATTTTTGAGGCTGTCACATAACTGAAAAGAGAGAACAGTAACTTATTCAGGTTCATGTTTTGTCTACTGATACTACATTCTCATCTACTGTTCATATACATATATTATACTGGATTAAATAATGATGTAGTAATAACTGCTTACTGTACCTCTCTCCACAGATCTCCACAGTGACCTGCTCAAAGGGTTCCAGGACTCTGCACACCTCCTCCACCACCTCCCATTCCTCTTGGGTCAGAGCATCAACAGGTGCAGTGACAATGGCCAAGGTAGAGATGATGGCATCCTTTGACTCAAGAAACCGCTTCAACATATAAAATGTTGAATTCCACCTTCTAGTGCAGTCTTGTTTAGGCCTCAGGTCAGGCATCCCCATCTGGCGTTGTGTAGACTTTAGTTTTTCAGCACCTACTGTGCTCCTGTGGAAGTATTCCACAGCTGCTTTCACTTTGTCCACAGCGGGCTTCATCGCCTTCAGAGTAACTGTCACGACTATCACCGAAGGTGGCTCCCCTTCCCGTCAGGGTGGCGCTCGGCGCTCGTCGTCACCGGTCTACTAGCTGCCACCGATCCCTTTTCCCCTTTTTGTTTTGTTTGGTCTAATTGGTTTCACCTGTTCCTTGTTTGGGGTTTTGGGTTGGGGTTATTTAAGTTCAGTTGGCCCGCATGTGTTTGTGCGGGCTTGTTTGGGGTTTTGGGTTGAGGTTATTTAAGTTCAGTTGGCCCACCTGTGTTTGTGCGGGCTTGTTTGGGGTTTTGGGTTGAGGTTATTTAAGTTCAGTTGGCCCACCTGTGTTTGTGCGGGCTTGTTTGGGGTTTTGGGTTGAGGTTATTTAAGTTCAGTTGGCCCACCTGTGTTTGTGCGGGCTTGTTTGGGGTTTTGGGTTGGGGGTTTTTACAGAAATGTTTGGTGATCGACTAGGAATGGTTGGTGACCACTGGTTGAGAAGGTCAAACCATACAGTAAAATAACAGCCAGTGCTATTCGGATCATTGAGAGTCATACTGTCTGCCACATCACCATTTCTTACTTCATTCTGAACCACACTAACGCGTTTGATTCAAGTTCCAAAAACTAAACACTGCTTTACAACTCTACTTCCCCCTTTTACCGTAGTTACAGGCATATGAGCTAATATAAGACTATGTTGGTATTAAATGTGCAGCTGTATGTGCTCAATTGCTTATAAAACTAGAGGGGCAGTTGCTCGGCTACCTATAGAAATATCCAAGTGCATGCAATACCAAATCTGTGCCACTAGATGCCACCCTTGATTGATCAAACCAAGGGAATCATTAGCATCAAAACCAGGGAAGTGTTTGGCATCCTTCACAGAATATGTAGTTTGGCACTCCTTCACAGACACACTTCTTTGTCATGTAGGGAATCTTGTCAGTTCTAGAAAGACCTTCCTCCAGCACCGAGGTCATTGCCAGGTGCAACAGATGGATTAGAGTTGAGGATAGGTTAGGATAGGAAAGCTGAATATATATATCCATGTTCAATACACATAATATATATTTAAATGCCTGTGAGTCTAGCCGACAGCGCGTTCTGACATTTCAGCTTTAATACATGTATGTCTTGGCTCAATTCAATACAATAGCCTAGGTACTAGACTTTTCAATATTCATTACTATCACTTCTCTTGCTTTGAACTACTGAAGTTTAATAGTCTCTTGTGAAGCAATCCTTTCAACTTACAATCAAATATTCAACAAAACCAAGCCCTTACTTGCTGATCTAATTAGCTAGTGATGGTTTATGGATGCCATGATGATGATACGTGTGTTGAGAAGAATTTCCCAGCAGGTTCCCACATATACCTGCAGTAATGAACCTGACGCCCCAGGCCTTGCTTTATGGGCCTGTCACTATCGATCACTACCAAGTCTACACACTGCTCTCTCTCTCTCTCTGCTCTCTCTCTCTGCTCTCTCTCTCTGCTCTCTCTCTCTGTCTCTGTCTCTGTGTGTGTGTGCGTATGTGTGTGTGGCCGCCCTATGATGATGAATACCTGGCATATCAAGCTGTTCTGGTCATGTCTTCATGTCTGATTTATACAGGCAGCTGTGTCTCTAGCAGCACTGATCCATATGTTACTGACTGGGTTTTAACCCTGGTCACCTGCATGCCACAAGACACTGTTTGTCACGCCCATCACACACAACAGACACATGACACATAGTTCCCCCTGAACAGCTCCTTTATTTCTATCTCCAGCATTATTTACACAATTCAAAAAGAAATATGTGCTAAAGGATTAAAATCACACAATTCTCAAACACACGATAACAAAGACAGATTCATTAAATATAAGAGTGGAGTACTCTGTATACCACCGTATCATCATTATACTTACCATGAACTCTTTTGGAGAGGAAAGTTATTCTCCAAAATAAGTATTGTCAAGACAATGATATTCAGAGTAGTTAGTTGGCTAAAGCACATACAGATCATGGGACCAGGCTAATTAGAAATTGCTTCTCCAAGAGTCTCACAGTCTTTCACTGTGAACTGGAACATTCTTACTGTGTGTTCAGTGGTGAGCTCCTCCCAGGCTGACTCCTGCCCAGGGTTATACTGCATACAGTCGTATACCCTTTTCACACTACTGCGCCAAACCAAGCTGTACTGGGCTTGCCCAGTTACACATCTCCCATAGTTGCTGGACCCATGTTGGAAAGAATAATGTGAAAAAAAAATATGCTGGCCAGCACAGTACTGTTTGGGTGGACCCTGTAGCGTTAAGCAGGCACTGGGTTCTCCAACTCTGATCCTGGATAGCTGCTGGGTGGGCAGTTGGAGACCCGTGCCTGAGTCTAGAGCTGTGTCTGAAATGGCTCCCTATTCCCTTTATAGCAGGGCTTCAAAAGTATTCCACTATAGAGGGAATAGGGAGCCATTTCAGACTGGCCTTAGTAGTGAGATAGAATCATAAAAAGGCTTCCCAGGTGAGGCATCTAATGTAAGGCACTTACAGAGTAGTACAGCATTATATTGTAACACATACTATTTGAACATTTCAATAGAGCTAAATGTTCTCATACGTTGTTGTATTTTAGACAAGGTCCCCAAGCCCCTCAAATACCCAGCAAACACACAACAGGGGTGATATCTTCTGTCCTCGTACCAGCTCTCACATAGCTTCCTCTAACCAGCTTTCACAGAACAACACTACTAGCCTGGTGTTCCAGTCTTTTGGTGCTTTGGCCAACTCCTCTCTGAGTTCCTTCATTGTCACCCAAAACAGGTATGGCTTGACAATCAGGCTAGAAGAGTTAGCTACAGTATGAAACCAGGCTAGAAGAGTTGGCTACAGTATGAAACCAGGCTAGAAGAGTTGGCTACAGTATGAAACCAGGCTAGAAGAGTTGGCTACAGCACACACAGTAAGGGCTTGATTCAATCTGTAGCACTGAAGATCAGCATTATATCATGGATCTTCAGCACTACGGATTAAATCAAACCCTAAATCCTTGTAAAGAACCAAACAACGTTAACATTTCAAATAAAGGAGGGTCCATTTTATCCAAAATAATCTGGGAACTGTAGCCTGGTTGCTGTTCAGCCAATTACATGCCACTCCTTGTATTCATTGTCTTTCGGCAATCTTCAAATATGAACATTCTATCATTATGAGCTTGAGAAGATCAGAGGATTTGATCCTGATTCGATAACCGTCACAGTTATCCTCCAACCACAATGTAATTGTAAATCCGGTTTGCATTTTGAGCTTTAGGAACGTCGATAAGCCAGTCTCTTTGGCAAATGACAGGAGTGGCAAGGAGTGGAATGTTAGCTAAAATGACAGGTACCCAGGTGAACTTCCCAGTACTTGTATACAGAGAAATAGGCCTACATTGTCTCGGTGCTGTTAAGTGGACAGAAAATATCACCTCATTTTTAACAGATTACAAATGTGATCTTTAGAAGACACTGAGATACTACTGATTGGTTTCACTCTAACGTGGTGCTGAACGTTCATAACCTCCAAACCACTATCTCACAGTTTTACAACTATAATCAGTTTAAGGCCTAAAGATTGGGATGGATCTGTGTATGAGTGTGTACACACGTGTGCATGTGTGTGTGTGCGTATGTGTTATGGTAAACTGCTGGTCCTGGTTCTTCTCCATTGGAATCTCAGACGATCTAGGAGGATTTAGTCAGCAAGTTGCTGAGAACTGCAACCAGAAAAGGACACGCTGGGTTAACAACGGACAATCACAACACCGGCAGACTAGTGGTTGATGTGTTTGATTTATTAAGATACTATGTACCTTGGGGATTCGACTGGGTCTCAGCCTCCTCCTTACGGGCACTCTCTACATCCCCTGATGGAGAGACAGGGAATTCATTACTATTTCTCTCTCTCCCTCTCTCTCTTTCTCTCAATGTAGCTGTGTCATTAGGTAGTGTATCTTGGTGAGAATTTTTTTTTTCCCATCTCAAGAGGTTAAATTTAAAAAAGAAGATAGTAAGTGCCTATAAAGTGCCAATTAAAATAACAGGGTTGACAATTTCATCTTAAATCAGCCATAATCCCTTTTTATGACAGGGGGAAAGGAAGCTGGTTGTGTGCAACAGGGAGGGGCAATTGAATTCAAGCTCACCAACATTTTTAGGGCCGATTCGATCAGATCTGCTTCAGCCGAAATCCTCATAGCTGATATTTTGACGGTGTTGGAGGTGGAACTGTGTTAGCGCTGTCAAATCCACAAGCGGATCCCGGCATTATACCTAAGGCGGACACTTCTATTGGCTGCACGAATTCGCATTAAGAGAAATGCCATGCAGCCTTGTTTACAAGTTCGAACACTGGAAGGCTGAAAGAAATCCTAATTATTTTGTTTAGTGATTTTGAATTTGAGCGTCATTATTTATATGTAGCCTACACTTTCTCGTTCTGAACTTCTAATGCCATTGGGTGGGTGTGGCTTCGAGACTATGATCACAAAAGCAGCTGCTCACCAATTTGACAGCTCCAATGCAGTTCCACCACCAACATCAACAAAACATCAGCTATGTGGTTGTTGGCTATCGCTTTTACACTATGATTCTTATTGAGTCCAGGTCTGAATAGTTCAAACATTTCTAGCCTGTCTATCTATGGGTAACTGAGTTGACGTGTTATGCTCGACCCGTTCAGTTTTCCACCACATGGCCAAAAAGAGTGCTTTTACACTATGATTTGACTATTAGATGTAAAAAATACATAATAATTATGAATAGTTTCACCATATTAAAAAGAGAGTTCAGTTCATGTCACAGGGCAGACCTTAAAATGAGGGATAGAATAATCTGACTATTAAATGAATCACTAATCACATGACATAAATAATCATCTTCAGAAATGACTCTGTCAAAGCAAAAACATTACCAGGGCTTTACAATACTGGTGAAAACATTGAGAAATGTTGGGATTCAGTGGATTAAAATCTTTCTAGAAGTCACAGAGGGATATGTTAAAATGATTAATTTTGGCACTTAGGCAAGTCTTTATTCATATAGAAAATCGGATTTATTGAATTTTCCATGTGGTCTATATTAAAGGGCTCTTCATTGAATAAATATTGCTGCACAATTTTACTTAAAATGTCAAAGGGACGCAAAAGGTACTCTTTCCGTGGAACGAGCCAGCTACAGCAGCAGACAGTATGTGGTTGATGGTATCTCACCTCCACTGTTCTTGAAACAGAGCTTCTTCTTGTGATAGGTGAAGTATCCGGTGGCAGCTCCAACGATCGCCACGCCGATAGCACACAGAATGCCCACCACCGAGCCAGAGCTAGACCCTATAGAGACAACAGTGGTTATAACACTGCTTATAATGCAGCTTGTTGAAAGGTTCTATTAGGTGGTTATATACAGTATTTTCACAGAAGATAAGCAATACTGTACTTCGCAAACAAAGATGCAGTGTGATGCTGTTGCATCCATAACCATATGTATATACACTGTTGGGCTCTGCTTGTGTCCAGAGCAGTGGCGTTCCCTATGAAATGTGCTGAGTGTGTGTGACGAGTGTGTGTGAGGTGTGTGTCTGTAACACCAGATACAGCAGAGATTATTCTGAAACATACATCCAATAATTATAATGCGTTACCTTCCACACAACTGTCAGCAGATATGGCTAATAACTCACTATGTCAACAGCTGTTAACTCTGTCACCGCGTCAATCTGACTTCCACATAAGACAATGTAACACGACAGAATACTATCACAACCGAGTCACTACATACAAGAAATAACAACCATAGTTCAAATGAATAGAACCCGTCCCCCCTCCCTCCCTCACACTTCCCTTTTTCACTTTCCCCAATACATTAGTGCAATAAACAAGGGATACTTTGAGAGTAAGCTGTGAGGAAGTTTATTTTCTTTTGAATCTCCCAATGCACCTGCAAACCAACCTCTAGATGACTGAATGAATACCACTGTCAAGTAAATACCAACCAACCTCTAGATGACTGAATGAATACCACTGTCAAGTAAATACCAACCTCTAGATGACTGAATGAATACCACTGTCAAGTAAATACCAACCAACCTCTAGATGACTGAATGAATACCACTGTCAAGTAAATACCAACCAACCTCTAGATGACTGAATGAATACCACTGTCAAGTAAATACCAACCTCTAGATGACTGAATGAATACCACTGTCAAGTAAATACCAACCAACCACATAGAAGACATACCCCATGTTTCCCAGAGGGTTCTACCTGGACCCCAGAAGAGTTCTAACTGGAACCAAAAAGGGTTATCTTATGGTGACAGCTGAAGAACCCTGTTGGAACCCTTTTTTCTAAAAGTGTACACACATAAAAATATGTTTATTTATCCAATGTTTTTATTTATATGAGTCATTTATTAATTTTCATATTATGTTTGATGTGAAGGGGCAGCAACAAAAACTGCACTGTAGTGTACTTTCAGGTTTAATGTGTTGTGTGTAGACCTACATGGCTTGTATCTGTGTATGGATGAAAATAGCTTAATCATTAAGTGGGAAAACTGCCTCTGTTCTATTGGACTTTTAATACTAGGGTTCATATAGAACCTGGAGCTGTATCAGTCACCACCCTGTAATACAGACAGAGAGAGAGAGAGAGAGAGAGAGAGAGAGAGAGAGAGAGAGAGAGAGAGAGAGAGAGAGAGAGAGAGAGAGAGAGAGAGAGAGAGAGAGAGAGAGAGAGAGAGAGAGAGAGAGAGAGAGAGAGAGAGAGAGAGAGAGAGAGAGAGAGCACTAGACCAAGCCAATGGTCTGAGGCCAAACCACACGACTAGCAACATTGGACACTTTATGGGACACAAAGCCTTCACTATCTCATCCTGGAATATCAGAAATACAGACATTGTCATCCTACAAGAAATATGGTATAGAGGAGATGGACCAACTGGTTGCCCTCTAGGTTACAAGAGCTGGTAGTCCCAGCCACCAAACTACCAGGTGTGAAACAGGGAAGGGACTCAGGGGGTATGCTAATTTGGTATAGAGCAGAACTAACTCACTCAATTAAATTAATCAAAACAGGAACATTTTACAAATTCAAAAGGAAATGATCTCAACAGAGAAAAATGTCCTCCTGTGTGCTACCTATATCCCCCAACTAGAATCCTCATACTTTAATGAAGACAGCTTCTCCATCCTGGAGGGGGAAGTCAATCATTTTCAGGCCCAGGGACATGTACTAGTCTGTGGTGACCGAAATGCCAGAACTGAACAAGAACCTGACACCCTAAACACACAAGGGACAAATACCTGCCTGCAGGTGACAGCATTCCCCCCCCATATGCCCCCCTAGGCACAACTACGACCACATAACCAACAATAAAGGGTCACAACTCCTGCAGCTCTGTCGGACGCTGGGTATGTACATAGTCAATGGTAGGCTTCGAGGGGACTCCTACGGTAGGTACACCTATATCTCATCTCTTGGGAGTAGTACAGTCGTGGCCAAAGGTTTTGAGAATGACACAAATATAAATTTTCACAAAGTCTGCTGCCTCAGTTTGAGTGATCAGATGAATTGCAATTAATTGCAAAGTCCCTCGTTGCCATGCAAATGAGCTGAATCCCCAAAAAACATTTCCATTGCATTTCAGCCCTGCCACAAAAGGACCAGCTGATATCATGTCAGTGATTCTCTCGTTAACACAGGTGTGAGTGTTGACGAGGACAAGGCTGGAGATCACTCTGTCATGCTGATTGAGTTCGAATAACAGACTGGAAGCTTCAAAAGGAGGGTGGTGCTTGGAATCATTGTTCTTCCTCTGTCAAACATGGTTACCTGCAAGGAAACACGTGCCGTCATCATTGCTTTGCACAAAAAGGGCTTCACTGGCAAGGATATTGCTGCCAGTAAGATTGCACCTAAATCAACCATTTATCGGATCATCAAGAACTTCAAGGAGAGCGGTTCAATTGTTGTGAAGGCTTCAGGGCGCCCAAGAAAGTCCAGCAAGCGCCAGGATCGTCTCCTAAAGTTGATTCAGCTGCGAGATCGGGGCACCACCTGTACAGAGCTTGCTCAGGAATGGCAGCAGGCAGGTGTGAGTGCATCTGCACGCATAGTGAGGCGAAGACTTTTGGAGGATGGCCTGGTGTCAAGAAGGGCAGCAAAGAAGCCACTTCTCTCCAGGAAAAACATCAGGGACAGACTGATATTCTGCAAAAGGTACAGGGATTGGACTGCTGAGGACTGGGGTAAAGTCATTTTCTCTGATGAATCCCCTTTCCAATTGTTTGGGGCATCCGGAAAAAAGCTTGTCCAGAGAAGACAAGGTGAGCGCTACCATCAGTCCTGTGTCATGCCAACAGTAAAGCATCCTGAGACCAGTCATGTGTGGGGTTGCTTCTCAGCCAAGGGAGTGGGCTCACTCACAATTTTGCCTAAGAACACAGCCATGAATAAAGAATGGTATCAACACATCCTCCGAGAGCAAGTTCTCCCAACCATTCAGGAACAGTTTGGTGACGAACAATGCCTTTTCCAGCATGATGGAGCACCTTGCCATAAGGCAAAAGTGATAACTGAGTGGCTCGGAGAACAAAACATCGATATTTTGGGTCCATGGCCAGGAAACTCCCCAGACCTTAATCCCATTGAGAACTTGTGGTCAGTCCTCAAGAGGCGGGTGGACAAACCGAAAACCCACAAATTCCAATTATTGATTATGCAAAAATGGGCTGCCATCAGTCAGGATGTGGCCCAGAAGTTAATTGACAGGATGCCAGGGCGGATTGCAGAGGTCTTGAAAAAGAAGGGTCAACACTGCAAATATTGACTCTTTGCATCAACTTCATGTAATTATCAATAAAAGCCTTTGACACTTATGAAATGCATGTAATTATACTTCAGTATTCCATAGTAACATCTGGCAAAAATATCTAAAGACACTGAAGCAGCAAACTTTGTGAAAATGTATATTTGTGTCATTCTCAAAACTTTTGGCCACGACTGTACTGTAGACTACTTTATCACTGACCTCAACCCAGAGTCTCTCAGAGCATTCACAGTCAGCCCACTGACACCCCTGTCAGATCACAGCAAAATCACAGTCTACTTGAACAGAGCAATACTCAATAATGTTGCATCAAAGCCAAAGGAACTGAATAATATTAAGAAATGCTATAGAGGGAAGGAAAGCAGTGAGGAAACCTACCAAAAAACAATCAGGCAACAACAAATTCAATCCCTTTAAGACAACTTCCTGGACAAAACATTTCACTGTAATAGTGAAAGTGTAAACTTCACCTAAACAGTATATATGACCTCTCAGCTTCCCTATCAAATAAAAACATGTCAAGTTAGAAAATTAACAACAATGACAAATGGTTTGATGAAGAATGCAAAAACCTAAGAAAGAAATTGAGAAACCTATCAAACCCAAAACATAGAGACCCAGAAAACCTGAGCCTACTCCTTCACTATGGTGAATCACTAAAACAATGCAGAAATACACTACGGAAAAAGAAGGAAGAGCACGTCAGCAATCAGCTCAATGTAATTGAAGAATCCACAGACTCTAACCACTTCTGGGAAAATTGGAAAACACTAAACAAACAACAACACAAAGAGTTATCTATCCAAAACAGACATGTATGGGTAAACCACTTCTCCAATATTTTTTGGCCCTATAACAAAGAACAAACATATACATGATAAAATAGAAACCTTAAAATCAACTATTAAAGACTACCAGAACCCACTGGATTCTCCAATTACATTGAATGAACTACAAGACAAAATACAAACCCTCCAACTGAAAAAGGCCTGTGGTGTTGATGGTATCCTCAATGAAATGATACAGACCACAAATTCCAAT
The DNA here is from genome assembly GCF_045679555.1 of Salvelinus alpinus. Lineage (NCBI taxonomy): Eukaryota > Metazoa > Chordata > Actinopteri > Salmoniformes > Salmonidae > Salvelinus > Salvelinus alpinus. Next base: position 26,243,306 of record NC_092105.1, on the reverse strand, counting down.
TGTCTATACTTAAACTATGTAACATCATCCTCAGTTCAAGCATCTTCCCCAATATTTGGAATCAAGGACTGATCACCCCAATCCACAAAAATGGAGACAAATTTGACCCCAATAACTACCTATGCGTCAACAGCAACCTTGGGAAATCTTCAGCATTATCATTAACAGCAGACTCATACATTTCCTCAGTGAAAACAATGTACTGAGCAAATGTCAAATTGTTTTTCCCCCAAATTTCCGTACAACAGTGGCACGTTCTGACCTTTATTTCCTTTGTTTTGTCTTTATAAACTATGGTCAGGGCGTGACAGTATCACCGCGGACAGACGCCCAGCCAGACCCTCCCCTATAGGTTCAGGTTTTGCGGCCGGAGTCCGCACCTTTGGGGAGGGGGGGGGGGGGGGGGGGTACTGTCACGTTCTGACCTTTATTTCCTTTGTTTTGTCTTTATAAACTATGGTCAGGGTGTGACAAACAGACCATGTATTCGCCCTGCACACCCTAATTGACAAAGAAACAAAACAAAACAAAGACAAAGTCATGCTTTGTTGATTTCAAAAAAGCTTTTGACTCAATTGGGTATGAGGGTCTGCTATACGAATTGATGGAAAGTGGTGTTGGGGGAAAAACATACAACATTAGACAGGGATGCAGCTTAAGCCCCAGCCTCTTCAACATATACAGTATATCAACGAATTGGCGAGGGCACTAGAACAGTCTGCAGCACCCGGCCTCACCCTACTAGAATCTGAAGTCAAATGTCTACTGTTTGCGGATGATTTAGTGTTTCTGTCACTAACCAAGGAGGGCCTACAGCAGCACCTAGATCTTCTGCACAGATTCTGTCACTAACCAAGGAGGGCCTACAGCAGCACCTAGATCTTCTGCACAGATTCTGTCACTAACCAAGGAGGGCCTACAGCAGCACCTAGATCTTCTGCACAGATTCTGTCAGACCTGGGCCCTGTCAGACCTGGGCCCTGACAGACCTGGGCCCAGCAAGCTGGTCCCGGGGCTCTGTTCACAATCACAAACAGACCCACAAACCCAATTTTGATCAACTCCCATATTTATTGGGTAAAACACAACAGCCATCACAGCAGCAAGATTTGTGACCTGTTGCCACAAGAAAAGGGCAACCAGTGAAGAACAAATACCATTGTAAATACAACCCATATTTATGTTGATTTATTTTCCCTTTCGTACTTTAACTATTTGCTCATAATATAACATTTGAAATGTCTTTATTCTTTTGGAACTTTTGTGAGTGTAATGTTTACTGTAAAAAAATGTTTTTGTTTATTTCACTTTTGTTTATTGTCTATTTCACTTGCTTTGGCAATGTTAACATATGTTTCCCATTCCAATAAAGCCCTTAAATTGAATTGAAATTGAGAGAGAGAGAGAGTGAGAGAGAGAGAGAGAGAGAGAGAGAGAGAGAGAGAGAGAGAGAGAGAGAGAGAGAGAGAGAGAGAGAGAGAGGGAGAGAGAGAGAGAGAGATATACATCATGGGACAAAACACCCACACAACAATCAAACAACAATCAAACACTTTCTTTACTTTTGGTGCAATGGTATGTGGTGATAGAGTTGGCAGCACAATATGTTACAGCTTGCCACAAGTTAAGGGAGGAAACGTAAAATGTACTATCTTCTCCATATATTATAATTATAGTAGCTAGACAGTATGGAAACTAGAAACTATTCTACAGTATGGAAACTAGAAACTATTCTACAGTATGTGTCACGTTCTGACCTTAGTTCCTTTGTTATGTCTTTATTTTAGTTTGGTCAGGGCGTGAGTTGGGGTGGGCATTCTTTGTTGTTTTTCTATGTTTTGTTCTATGGTTGTTTTCCTGTGTCTGTGTTTTCACCATACGGGACTGTTTCGTTTTCGTTTTGTATCATTCACGTTGTTATTTTTGTATTCTTAGTGTCCAGTTATTAAATTGAATATGGACACTTACCACGCTGCGCTTTGGTCCTCACCTTCTTCCAACTACGACAAACGTTACAGTATGGAAACTAGAAACTATTCCACAGTATGGAAACTAGAAATTATTCCACAGTATGGAAACTAGAAATTATTCCACAGTATGGAAACTAGAAACTATTCCACAGTATGGAAACTAGATACTATTCCACAGTATGGAAACATCCAGAACACACACTGTGGAGAGACAGAGAGCGAGGGAGCAGGACTCACCTTGAGTTTCAGCTGTGCCTGATTAGAAGAAATCAAATCAAAGAAACAGACAATTATTCACATAACACACACACAAATAAAACACACACACATGCACCCCCCCCCCCCCCCCCCGATTTTTGACATAATATATCATTAGGGGAAGCGAGGCCTTTACCTTCTGCTTCTGCTGCATGGGCTGGAAAAAGAGAGGGGGGAGGCATTATTCAAACCCAGTCGCTAATCTAGTTGATGCCCTGAAGGTATTTACTGCTATAGAGTTTCTGCTTTAACCGGTCGGAAAAGACAAATCTACATGCAAACACTCACACACACGTACTGTACTTAACCAAGTGTATATTTGCATATGGATCATAGTGAATGTGAGTCATTAATGACTGGAACTCTCTGTAAGCTGCAGCACCTGAAGGCACTAAGGCCTCTCTGTCTCTGGTTCTCATGCATGTTGGAGCATGATAAACCTCCTGAATGTGACTCATTAGTCTATATTAGTCACTTTATTGGTCATAGACCACAATGAGCCCTGAGCAGTTAATATATTGTAAAAGCTGTTTTCTGACTCATCCACAGAGACTCCATATCTAACTGTATATCAGAATGTAATCAATCAGACACAGCGTAATGATGTAGAAATGTTCACATTATTATATCAAGTGTCAGTTTCAGTTAACAGCCATTTGTCTGGTTCTATACTGTGCTGGAGCCAACTCTTCTAGCCCAGTTCCATACCACATGTGTTGTAGCCACTAGCAGCAGTATAAGATACTAACCAACTGAGCCCCCGCTGCGCCTCTTCCCACCCGCGGGTGTGTCTTCCTCATTCTCAGCTATAGCGTCCTCCAGATCCAAATCTCCCCCTGTTTCAGTTCAATAAAACAATGAGTTTTCATTTATCAACGATGTGGTGTCAACTTTAGTGTGGCGTGTAAAGCCAAACAAGCCCTTCCCCCTGAAACACACACATAAAAACACGTGCTTAGTCACACAGGCCGTTGAGACTCGCACCTGTCTTCTCCTCCGTGGGCTCGCTCTCTGCTGGTGTTTCAGGCTCCGCCTCTGTAAAAGGAAGGACTGGGGAGAGGTGAGACAGGTTTTGTCAGGGGAAAGGGAGGAGAGGTGAGACAGGTTTTGTCAGGGGAAAGGGAGGAGAGGTGAATAAAGGACTACAGGACTAAAGTAGCATTGCACACTGTATAGACATGTGATATCTGTGACTCCAGGGTTGTAGGCCTAACTGTAAGAGCAGCAGTGGCAGGTGAGCTAGACCTGAAATGAATAAAAACCAGCTCAAGTCTGACATCAGAGCTTCTCAAACACAGTAAAACTGTGTCTCTACTTCTATAGTATACTAACTTTACTGGTTCATCAGAAAACTGCAGTCTTGTAAATGTAGGGGAGTAAGCGGAAATGTTTGGTACTGAGAGTCCGATTTACCAAAGTAAATAAACCCTTCTTACCTGGTTCAACAGCTTCAGACAGATCTAGTTCATCTGCAAAAAAAACAGACACATAGAAACAGACATAAACACAGAGAAATATGAGCAGCACCTTCAGGCTGCTTTATGACTGTCTGAGAGGCCAGAGTTGTTTGTTCAGTTGGAGCAAATGGGGGAAAACTCTTTAACAAGGAGCAGGTACTACCTGAACTTGTCAAAGAAAGCTATATTTCAGTTTTTCCATTTCAAACGTTTTGTTTTTTTTGGGGCCAAATGAACACCACCCAGATGTCAATGTCTAACTGTAAATATGGTCAGGTGAGAGGTGAGGGTTAAGGGATAAGGGGTGTGAATGTGTTGATGTTGTGTTTTACCTTCGTCTTCTCTTCCAACAGTATCACTCACTACTACACAGCCGCTATAGATTATCATCCATTTCGTCTGATACGTTACAAATTACAATTTGTTGTAGCTAACGTTAGCTAGGTGGCTAGGTGTCTGGTTAAGGTTAGGGGTTAAGGTTAGGGACTGGGGTTAAGATTAGGGTTAAGGTTATGGTTAGGAGTTAAGGTTAGGGTTAGGGGAAGGGTTAGCTAACATGCTAAGTAGTGGCAAAGCAGTAAAATATTTGTAAATAGTTGCAAATGAGCTACAATGCTAAAGTTGTCTGTGATGTTATTCGAACCTTTGTCTTGTCTTATGTAACCATAACAAACATAACATATCAGACTAATTTGAGCTTCACAGATTTACTTTTACCATGTTACATCTAGTCTGAGGCCAGGGTGGAGAGGGAGGGGTGTGTGGGTGTGTATGTTGTTAGGGGTAAACCCAGTACCGATTCATTTGAATTTAATCCGTCAGAGCAGGTATTCCCAGACTGGGGTAATGGCAATGTCGTCGGGGAGTACGCCAAATAAAAATGTGATTCCGATTTTTTTTTAAAGAAAAATAAATAAATAAAAGTAGTAAGACATGTATAAATGCAACAGATACCATTAATAAGGGGCTAGAAGTGTCTTATATGGTGAGCTACCTAGTGGCTAGGACAGGCAATCCCCATGCTACTGTGGAGGACTTATTTCTTCCTGCTGCCGTGGATATGGCTGGGACAATGCTGGGGGGAAAGGCCAAAAAAACTATACAGACAACGCCTTCATCAAACAACACTGTTTCACAACGCATCAGTGACATGGCAGGAGATGTTTTGAAACAATTACTGCTTCACATACAAGCCAGTGAATTATATGCGTTACAGGTGGATGAGTCAACAGACGTGGCGGGCCTGGCACAGCTCCTGGTATATGTCCGTTACGTTTATGGGGGGTCAATTCAGGAAGACATCCTCTTCTGCAAACCATTGGAAACCAGGACAACATGAGAGGATATTTTTAAAGTACTGGACAGCTTAGTAACATCAAATGGACTTTGGTGTTTAAGATGTGTTGATATCTGTACTGATGGCGTAAAAGCCATGACAGGGAGATATAGTGGAGTGGTAACGTGCGTGCAAGCAGTTGCTCCCGACGCCACTTGGGTGCACTGCAGCATCCACCGAGAAGCTCTTGCTGCCAAGGGAATGCCTTGACAGCTTGAAAGACATTTTGGACATTACAGTGAAAATGGTTAAAGCAAGGCCCCTGAACTCTCGTGTATTTTCTACATTATGCAATGATATGGGCAGCGACCATGTAACGCTTTTACAACATGCGCTGGTTATCAAGGGGCAAAGTATTGACACGAGCTTAAAGTTTTCTTTACTGACCATAATTTTCACTTGTCTGACCGCTTGCATGATGACGAGTTTCTTACACGACTGGCCTATCTGGGTGATGTTTTTTCTCGCCTGAATGATCTGAAACTAGGATTACAGGAACTCTCCGCAACTATATTCAATGTGCGGGACCAAAATTGAGGCTATGATTAAAAAGTTGAACCTCTTTTCTGTCTGCATTAACAAGGACAACACACAGGTCTTTCCATCAACGTATTATATTTTGCGTGCAAATGAACTCAAGCTTACGGACAATGTCAAATGTGATATAGCGAAGCACCTGAGTGAGTTGGGTGCACAATTACGCAAGTACAATCCCAAAACGGATGACACAAACAACTGGATTCATTATCCTTTTCATGCCCTGCCTCCAGTCCACTTACCGATATCTGAACAAGAGAACCTCATCGAAATTGCAACAAGCGGTTCTGTGAAAATTGAATTTAATCAGAAGTCACTGCCAGATTCCTGGATAGGGCTGCACTCAGAGTTTCTTGCCTTAGCAAATCGCGCTGTTAAGACACTGATGCCCTTTGCAACCACGTACCTATGTGAGAGTGGATTCTCGGCCCTCACTAGCTTGAAAAGTAAATACAGGCACAGACTGAGTGTGGAAAATGATTTAAACTGAGACTCTCTCTAATACAACCCAACATTGCAGAGTTATGTGCATCCTTTCTAGCACACCCTTCTCATTAACCTGTGGTGAGTTATTCACAATTTTTGATGAACAAATAAGGTTCTATATGTAAGATGGCTAAATAAAGAGCAAAATGATGGATTATTATTATATTATTATTTGTACCCTAGTCCTATAAGAGCTCTTTGTCACTTCCCACGACCCGGGTTGTGACAAAAACTCACACTCATTCTTATGTTTAATAAATGTATCGTATCGTGTGTGTGTGTGTGTGTGTGTGGCAGGCTTACAATGATGGCAAAAAACAACATTTGAGAGTGTGCTGACCCTGGTGCTGGAGAGGTACACAGCTGGAGGTTGAATGTTTGAAGGGGTATGGGACTATAAAAAGTTTGGGAACCACTGCGTTACAGGATAGTGCCTTGAGGTCTACACACTTGCACGATCACAGTGTTAAAGTGTTTGGATTTACAGTTTAAGACTGCTTTCAGAACACTTTCTCTAGCCTTGCATTCCAACACACATTCTAAAATTCTTCTGTGTCTTCTGTCTGTCTAGAATAGAGCTTGTACAGTGTCCTACGAGAAGTTCATCGGCTAGAATGTCAGAATATGTTACTGTGGCTGGCTGTTGACTCTGTGTCGATCAGATTCCTCAGGAGGCCAACTAAATTGTACTTGACCCTCCCCACCCACTTCACCTGTAACTCCATCCCCTCCAATTCAGTTTTCGAAAAAGTAAGGACAAACGGATCCAAGAACTCAAACCCAAAGCTATAGAGCTAAATGAATTGAAACTGGTCCTATACACTTATATGCAAAGATCATGAATGTACTGTAGGCATATGGGGTGTTTGACCTGCTGTGTGTGTATGTGTGTGTGTGTTTGTGTGTGTGTCTGGCTCACCTGGTTCAGCCTCAGCTTCAGGGGCTGCCTCTGCTTCTACTGCTGGTTCGTCTACTACTTCTGTGTCCTCTTCCTCTGTGGCCGGAGCCTCCTCAACTGTCGGAACCTTTTCCTCTGTGGCCGGAGCCTCCTCTTCCTCTGTGGCTGGAGCCTCTTCTGCCAGAGCGTCTTCTTCTGCCAGAGCCTTCTCAACTGTCGGAACCTCCTCCTCTGCAGCCTCCTCCTCTTCTTCTGCCGGAGCGTCTTCTTCTGCCGGAGCCTCCTCAGCTACCAGGGCCTCCTCGGCAGCTACTTCTTCTGCAGGGGCCTCGGGCTCTGCTGCTTCTGCCTCTGGTTCCTTCGCTTCTGGCTCAGTAGCAGGGTCTTCTGGAGAGAGGAACAGACTTTTCCTTTAGCCAGCAGCAGTGTACATCATCACATTTTATGACATCACAGATAAATATGACAGGTCTACTCTAATGAGCGTGTGTGTGTTGCAGTCAGAGGGGGCTGTGACATTCCCCTATTGTATGTAAGGTGCAGCAATGTGCCAGAGAGTGTAACAGCGAAACAGCAGACAACCTTCTCACTTCAACCCTCTTATTTCTCTAAACCAGGCATGGCCAGCTGGTTCAGGAGGGACACAGTGTATGCAGACTTTTGTTCAAGTCCTGCTTCTGATCCACCTCCTGATTCAACTGGTCACACTGAATAGCTGATCAGTTGAAGGTGTTCAAGCTGGGTTGGAACAAAAGCCTGCACACTCTGCAGCCCTCAGAGACTGGAGTTGCCCTTCCCTGTTCTAGAGAACAGAATCAATAGTCAAACACAATCCAACATCAACAATGACCAAGGCAGACAGACTGGCTTGTCATCTTATGTGTGTACTGTACTGTATGTGAGAGTTTCGGCAGGAAACGAAAGACTACTGTACCTTAAACATACTGTACATACGTGTGTGTGGGGGAACCACAAAAAATGATACAATGTGTTGTTGGTCTCATGTGATATTAGACATTTTCTAAAGCTGTATGACATGAGAGAACCTATCCTGAGACTGACGCAGTGCCAATGCCTTTCCCCTAGTCCCATGTGTGTGTATATATGACATGCCAGAGACGCAGCCTTCCTTCTATGATATGTTCTGTGTGTGTGTGTGTGTGTGTGTGTGTGTGTGTGTGTGTGTGTGTGTGTGTGTGTGTGTGTGTGTGTGTGTGTGTGTGTGTGTGTGTGTGTGTGTGTGTGTGTGTGTGTGTGTGTGTGTGTGTGTGTGTGTGTGTGTGTGTGTGTGTGTGTATATCTTAAATAGAGACAGCTTCTCCCCTATATTACATGTGTGTGATAACAGGAAGTTTGGAACAGAAGGGAGGGGAGAGAACATAATGTTCATATTTGGGAGTTCCGCAACATTACAGCGCGAGGGCTGGGCCTCATCAATTGGAACGATAGATGAGGCCCGCATACCCCACACAAACACACACTTAAACTCCCTTACACACAGTGCTATAATAAAAACAGGGCAAACTGCAACTCAAGGAAAGTTTTACTACAGAAAAGAGAAAATCACGACATGGACAGCTCCGACTCTGACATTCAGCAACATACTGTAACATACTGTAACATAAACTGTAATGTAATATAATATTATGTCATGTACTGTACAGGAATGATTAGGCATATCATTCCCATAGGAACCTAAAGAGAATACAAAACATGGGCACCATTTCACACACGCAGCGCAGCCCGGGCATAATGCTAAAAACCTGAAACATTTTCAAACACTGGGACGCTTATAATGTCAGGGAATCTATACTGTACAGTACACTACGCTTTGAGTGATGGTTAATGAGTAAGTGTATGTGTGTGTGTGTGTGTGTGTGTGTGTGTGTGTGTGTGTGTGTGTGTGTGTGTGTGTGTGTGTGTGTGTGTGTGTGCGTGCGTGCGTGCGTGCGTGCGTGCGTGCGTGCGTGCGTGTGCGTGTGTGTGTGTGTGTGTGTGTGCGTGCGCGTGTGTGCGTGTGCGTGTGCGTGCGTGTGCGTGTGTGTGTGTATGTGCCTGCATGCCTGTATGCGTGGGTAACCTTGCCCTCTCTGGTAACAGCAGGTAGTCAGTACAATGTGAGGTGGTTGACAGGTGATATGTTCCAGTTAGTTAGAACATTGTGTTCTCAGGTATTTCTATTGTGTGGTGGCGTGGAGGGACCCTGTTGTTGTTTTCCCTGTTTCAGCTGGCCCTGTGGAATAAATGCTTTTGGCCACACAAAACCCAATGGACAAAAGTATAGGTCACTATGGGGAATAGGCTGGCATTTCAGATGTACCAGTTGTTTTGAGTATCTGGAGGGTCACAGTAGAATCCAGGTGGCTCACAGCAGAGAACCACTGATTGTCACGACTTCGGCCGAAGTTGGTCCCTTTCCTTGTTCGGGCGGCGTTTGGCGGTCGACGTCACCGGCTTTCTAGTCACCACAGATCCATGTTTCATTTTTGTTTTGTTTTGTCTTTATCATACACACCTGGTTTCCATTCTATGAATTATGTTCCTTATTTAACCCTCTGACTTCCCTCTCTGTTTTGTGCGTTATTGTTGGTCATGTGGGTTCGTGTTGTTAGTGCTCTAGATTATTGTGTTTTTTCCTTGTTGGAACTTAACTTATATGTTGAGTAAATTTTGGACTATTACTCATATTTGTGTCCTGCGCCTGACTCTGCATTTTTTCCATTCACCAACACCCTCACAGAATAACGCACCAATATGGAGTCAGCAGGTACAGCCAGCCCTCCTCTCCCAATGGAGGAGCGTGTTCAGCAGCAGAGGGGTTTTTCCTGTCAACCCATCAGCACCTCTCCAGCTCCCACAACAACCGACCCAGATGTCCACACCTCCTTCATCAGGATCCAGTGGGATTCGGCTCTCGCTCCCGGGAGCGTATGACGGAGCAGCTGCCGGGTGCCAGGGGTTCCTACTCCAGCTGGAGCTCTACCTGGCAGCTGTCCAGCCGGCCCCCTCGGGACGCGAGAGAGTGAGCGCCCTCATCTCTTGTCTGACTGGAAAAGCACTGGTCTGGGCCAACGCCATCTGGGGAAGAGAAGGCCCGACGTTGGACAACTACGAAGATTTCACCCGCCGCTTCCGGGCGGTTTTCGATCATCCACCTGAAGGGAGAGCGGCGGGGGAACGCTTGTTCCATTTAAGACAGTGGATGAGGAGCGCTCAAGAGTTCGCTCTGGACTTTAGAACTCTGGCCGCCAGCACAGGATGGAATGAGCGGGCCCTGATCGACCACTACATGTGTAGTTTACGCGAGGATGTTCGTAGGGAGTTAGCCTAAAGGGACACCACCCTTAACCTGGACCAGCTGGTGGACCTATCCATCCGGCTGGATAACCTGTTGGCCTCCCGCGGACGTCCAGATCGGGGTCCGTCAGTTCCATCCCCCAGCACCTCTGATCCTACTCCGATGGAGCTGGGAGGTGCTGCTATGAGGGGGACCGGAGGGGGGACCATTCCCTACACCACCTGTGGCCGCAGAGGACAGACTGTTGGTCGGTGCTGGGGAGGTTCCCCAGGTAATCGAGGTGGCAGGCGGAGCACTGGTGGAACATCTCAGGTGAGCATGCACACACCTCACCCAGAGCTCCCTGTTGCACACATGTGGTTGTATATAGCATTTCCTGAGTTTTCCCAGCATTCCCAGCATAAGGCGCTAGTAGATACAGGCGCAGCTGGGAACTTTATTGACCGTACCTTTGCACTTAGTTTAGGGATCCCTATTGTTCCTGTTGATGTCGCCTTCCCTGTAAATGCCTTAGATAGTCGTCCTTTGGGGTCAGGGCTAATCAGGGAGGTCACAGCTCCACTCCGTATGATAACGCAGGAGAATCATGAGGAGAGAATTTGTCTCTTTCTGATCGACTCTCCTGCGTTTCCTGTTGTGTTGGGCCTTCCCTGGTTGGCCTCTCATGATCCCACTATTTCGTGGCAACAGAGGACTCTCAAGGGATGGTCTCGTCAGTGCTCAGGGAGGTGTGTAGGTGTTTCCTTAGGTGCCACTACGGTGGAGAGTCCAAACCAGGTATCCACCATGCACATTCCCCCCGAATATGCCAATTTGGCACTCGCCTTCTGTAAAAAGAAGGCGACTCAATTACCACCCCATCGACAGGGAGATTGTGCGATAAATCTCCTGGTAGACGCTGCACTCCCCAGGAGTCACGTGTATCCTCTGTCACAGGAGGAGACGGCGGCTATGGAAACATATGTCACCGAATCTCTGGGACAGGGATACATTCGGCCTTCCATTTCACCTGTCTCCTCGAGTTTCTTTTTTGTGAAGAAGGATGGAGGTTTGCGCCCGTGTATTGACTATCGAGGTTTGAATCAGATCACGGTAAAATAAAGTTACCCACTACCTCTCATAGCCAGTATGACAGAGTCATTGCACGGGGCGCAATGACCTCAGGAGCGCTTACAACCTGGTGCGTATCAAGGCGGGGGATGAGTGGAAGACGGCATTTAGCACTACATCTGGGCACTATGAGTATCTCGTCATGCCGTACGGGTTAATGAATTCTCCATCAGTCTTCCAATCCTTTGTAGACGAGATTTTCAGAGACCTGCACGGGCAGGGTGTAGGGGTGTATATAGATGACATTCTAATATACTCCACTACACGCGCCGAGCATGTGTCTCTGGTGCGCAAGGTGCTTGGTCGACTGTTGGAGCATGACCTGTACATCAAGGCTGAGAAATGTCTGTTCTTCCGACAGTCCATTTCCTTCCTAGGGTACTGCTTTTCCGCGTCAGGGGTGGAGATGGAGTATGACCGCATTTCAGCCGTGCGTAACTGGCCGACCCCAACCACGGTTAAGGAGGTGCAGCGGTTCTTAGGGTTTGCCAACTACTACCGGAGGTTTATCCGGGGTTTCGGTCAGGTAGCGGCTCCCATTACCTCCTTGCTGAAGGGGGGACCGGTGCGACTGCAGTGGTCAGCTGAGGCGGACAGGGCTTTTAGTCAACTGAAGGCTCTGTTTACCTCGGCTCCCGTGCTGGCTCATCCTGATCCCTCCTTAGCATTCATAGTTGAGGTGGATGCGTCCGAGGCTGGGATAGGGGCTGTGCTGTCTCAGCGCTCGGCTACACAACTAAAGCTCCGCCCCTGCACTTTCTTTTCGAAGAGGCTCAGCCCGGCGGAGCGAGACTATGATGTGGGGGACCGGGCTGTTGGCTGTTGTCAGGGCTCTGAAGGCGTGGAGACATTGGCTTGAGGGGGCTAAACACCCTTTCCTCATTTGGACTGACCACCGCAATCTGGAGTACATTCGGGCAGCTAGGAGACTGAACCCTCGCCAGGCGAGGTGGGCCATGTTTTTCACCCGCTTTGTTTTCACTCTATCCTACAGACCAGGTTCCCAGGACGTTAAGGCAGACGCACTGTCCCGGATGTATGACACGGAGGAGCGGTCCGCGGTTCCCTCTCCCATAATTCAAGCTTCTTGCCTGGTGGCACCGGTGGTATGGTGCCAACCAGGATGTGGGTAGGTTTCTGCGGTCATATTGCCAGGACCGGCCGGGGGAGTGGTCGGTCTTCATCCCCTGGGCGGAGATGGCCCAAAACTCCCTTCGCCACTCTTTCACTAACCTATCCCCTTTCCAGTGTGTGCTAGGTTATCAGCCGGTCCTGGCACCTTGGCATCAGAGCCAGATCGAGGCTCCTGCGGTGGATGAATGGTTTCGGCACTCGGAGGCGACATGGGACGCTGCTCATGTGGGTCTACGATGGGCCATCAGGCGGCAGAAGGCGAGTGCTGACCGCCACCGCAGTGAGACCCCGGTGTATGTCTGGCTCTCGACCCGAAACCTGTCCCTTCGCCTGCCCTGCCGGAAGCTGGGTCCGCGGTTTGTGGGGCCATTTAAAGTCCTGAGGAGATTGAACGAGGTTTGTTATAGGTTACAACTCCCCCCTGATTACCGTATTAACCCCTCGTTCCATGTGTCTCTCATCAGGCCGGTGGTGGCTGGTCCGCTCCAGCAGTCTGAGGTGCGGGAGGTTCCTCCGACCCCTCTGGACATCGAGGGGGCCCCGGCGTATACTGTGCGAGCCATCATGGACTCAAGACGTCGGGCGAGAGGCCTTCAGTACCTCGTGGAGTGGGAGGGGTACGGTCCGGAGGAGAGATGCTGGGTGCCGGTGGAGGACATCCTGGATCCACCATTACAGCAGGAATTTCACCGCCTCCATCCAGATCGCCCTGCGCCTCGTCCTCCGGGTCGTCCCCGAGGCCGGTGTCGTCAAGGGGGGGTACTGTCACGACTTCGGCCGAAGTTGGTCCCTCTCCTTGTTCGGGCGGCGTTCGGCGGTCAACGCCACCGGCTTTCTAGTCACCACCGATCCATGTTTCATTTTCGATTTGTTTTGTCTTTATCATACACACCTGGTTTCCATTCCATTAATTATGTTCCTTATTTAACCCTCTGACTTCCCTCTCTGTTTTGTGCGTTATTGTTGGTCATGTGGGTTCGTGTTGTTCGTGCTCTGGATTATTGTGTTTTTTCCTTGTTGGAACTTAACTTATATGCTGAGTAAATTTTGGACTATTACTCATATTTGTGTCCTGCGCCTGACTCTGCATTTTTTCCATTCACCAACACCCTCACACTGATCTAGAACATTCTACGGAACCACTGATCTAGAACATATACTGCTGCTCCTGTCTCTACATGTAGACCTGGTCTGGCTCTGAGCTGGGTGTAAGGCCATGTCCAAATACCTGTACTTGCGTTCTAAATATTAGCCATTTTGGGAATGCGAAAATAGAATGTTTATAGGATGTAATTTTTAAAAATTGAGTATGATATAAATGCAATGATGTCATACTAATTTCAGCCTCTCATCTAGTAGAATTCTCTGCACACTATTGAGGAAGAGAATCGTCTTTTCAGACCCATGTGTGTTTGACAACAACTGATAATCAAAGAACGGGACGGAATGTAGCAAAATGAACGAATGGCAGGAAACAACATAATTGTGCATTAGATGTCACATTCTCAGTAGGATGAGCCTAGTATGCTGTTATTTGTTTCTTACTGAATTTGTTTTTTACTAAACAGTATGTTCTAATAGTATGCAGGACGATTAGTAGACTGTATGTCGTTTTCGTAAGTAGTAGGCAAGACAGATTTCGGGCAAGGCCACTAAGTCATCTGGTCTGGCTCTGAGCTGTGTGTGTATGCATTTGTTTGTGTTGTTTAATCTGTGTTTGCATTTGAAAGGTGTAAACACACATACAGTGGGGGATCATCTCTCTCTCTCACACACACACACCCATACACACCCTCAATAATACACACACACTCCTACACACTCACCCACCCACCCACCCACTCACACACACACATAGACATAACCCTAGGGGAATGAGAGAGGCTGAGACTGGTTCTGAGTGTAGGGTGTAGTCTGCAGCTGGGCTGGATTGGGTTACTGAGGCAGCGCCCAGCCCTTTAGTACTGACACACACACACACACACACACACACACACACACACACACACACACACACACACACACACACACACACACACACACACACACACACACACACACACACACACACACACACACACACACACACACACACACACACACACACACACACACACACACACACAACCCATTCATCATCTACACACAAACCAGCCTACACCCAAACAGAGCCCAGAGCACCATGACACTGTGAAAGACCAGAACTCATCTCATGTGTGATATACAATATCTCATGTGTGATATACAGTAACGCTGTGTTCCAGCAATATGTTGGCACACTGAGATCACAGTATAATGTGAAGTTTTCATTAATGAACTGGCTTCAGATCAGAGTCTCCTGAGGGGAGGGAGGTGTGGCAGCCAGGACTCAGACTCTCTCTGTGGAAAACAAAAACTATTATTTCACGACATTAACCAACATGACTTAGGCCAGATGAGACTGTAGTAACTCTTATATCACATTAATACCAGGTCACAATCATTCTTAAAGCCAGATGCCTGTAGCCCTGCTAGTTGTGGAATAGAGATTGGTCAAAGGACAACACACAGGCCTACTGGTAAGAGATAGTACAGGATATATGGGTACAGGGGTAGAGGGAGACAGACAGAGAGAAAAGAGAGAGTGGAGGGAAGAAAGAGAAAATGTGTGAAATAGAGGAAGGGTGACAGAACATGGACACGTGTTTGGTATCTCAGATTGTTCTGTCAATTCTCACATAGAAACTTAATTGGGAGGAAGGATGTTTGACATGCTTTTTACATTTGTATCACAAACCATTTTCTAGACAACCATGATAAAAGTGGCCATTTTAGGCCCTTTTAGATCTATACATGACTCCTGTAAGACCCTACGATCCTTGAACTATACATGGTACAGACAACATCTTGGTGCCATTATACTCCTTATGGTGTTCTCTCAAATATGGAGTGTATCTGGATTCTGAAATATACATTTTCACATTCTTTTATTCAACATAAAAAATATGAATATTAATGATTTGATTTTGCTTATAACAATATACTCCTCAAACACATCACATTTCCAGAGTGGGCTCTCTGCTATTTTAATTGATATGACCCATTTTATACAGAGAAATGTACATTATAGGCAGTGGTGGGAAAAGTACTACATTCTCATACTTGAGTTAAAGTAAAGATACCTTAATAATAGAAAATGACTCAAGGAAAAGTGAAAGTCACCCAGTAAAATACAACTTGAGTAAAAGTCTAAAAGTATTTTGTTTTAAATATACTTAAGTATCAAAAGTAAAAGTAAAAGTACAAATAATGTAAAATTACTTATATTAAACAAACCAGACGACACAATCTTCTTGTTTTTTTGTTATTTGCAGACAGCCAGGGTCACACTCAAACATTCAGACACCATTTAAAAACAAAGCATTTGTGTTTAGTGAGTCCGCCAGATCAGAGGCAGTAGGGATGACCAGGGATGTTCCCTTGATAAGTGTGCAAATTGGGCCATTTTCTGTCCTGCTTAGCATTCAAAATGTAACAAGTATTTTGGGTATCACGGAAAATGCATTGAGTAAAAAGCACAGAATTTTCTTTAGGAATGTAGTGAAGTAAAAGTATAAAGTTGTAAAAAATATAAATAGTAAAGTAAAGTACAGATACCCCAAAAAACTACTTAAGTAGTCCTTTAAAGTATTTGTACTTAAATACTTTGCACCACTGATTATAGGTCATTAACCAATCACAGCACTCCTTTAGGATTTCACATTCAGCAAGTCAGCGGCAGAGAGGTAGTTTCCTTTGAATCTATTTTCCCATTCACTGTGTTGGTGGTGCTCATATAATGTATCATACCTTCAGAATTAGCAGAGAGCCCACTGGAAATGTGATGTACTTGTAGAGTATATTGTTCCAAACAATATGTATTCAAATTAACTAAATCAAAAAGGGTCGTTTTGAGATATTAATATTAATATGTTTAATGTTGAATAAATTAATGTGAAAAATTGTATTTCAAGATCAAGAAACTCCATATTTTAGAGCACACTATAAGGAGTATAATGGCTCCAAGATGTTGTCTGTATCATGTACGGTTCACATATCATTGGGTCTTACAGGAGGTATGTATAAAAATAATAATAATAATGGTTTGTGATACAAATGTAAAAAGCATTTCAAATATCCTTCCTCCCAATGTTTCCATGTTAGAATTGCTAGAACAATCTAAGATACCAAAAATATCTTCAGATTCTGCTGGCATGGACTCACCCTACAGGAGTAGAGAGAAAGAAAAAAGAAAGGAAGAAAGAAAAAAAGGCAGAAAGGAACAGAACATTGACACAGACAGAGACAGTAAAGGGATCGATCACATTATCCACAACCCACATGACTACATGTCCAGTAGGACACACCCTATGGGACACTCAATTAAATGGATTTTATAAAGCCCTTTTTACATCAGCATTTGTCACAAAATGCTTTATTAAACACATTTTTACCAGTGTACACACATTATAGATACATGCAGTAAGACTATACTGTACACGCGGTAGGCCACACCTTATAAAACTATAGAGCGTTGGGCCAGTAACCAAAAGGTTGTTGGATCGAATCCCCGAGCTGACAAGGTAAAAATGTGCCGTTCTGCCCCTGAGCAAGGCAGTTAACCCACTGTTCCCCGTGCCTGAGGACGTGGATGTCCATTAAAAGCGGAAGACACATTTCAGTTGAATGCATTCAGGTGTCCCCTTTCCCTTATATACATACAGTATAATGCATATCTACACACCAACATCATATCAGGCTAAATAAATGATGCTATCTGGCACATAGCCTACTGTGTGTATTTATAATGATAAATCAGAGCAGGTTTATCAACATTATTTTTGTTCTGCATATCAGCCTCAGGTAGAGATAGACAGAAAATGATTGAGGATGTATGTCATAGAAGTAGTGGGTGTAAAAGGTGTGAGTACTTGACTAACTTGTCTAAGTAGAAACAGAAACATAAAGCACCATAAGATGAGTTGTAAAAGTGCTTACCAAAGTACATTAGTGGATGTAAAAGTTCTTACCTTGTGTCTTGGCTCCAATCACTAAACTGCCCAGCAGGAGAATCCACAGGTATGACATCATGGGAACACAGTGTGCTGAATTACAAGCTGGAGTTTTAGACTTCTCTGTTGAATAGTGAAAATAATACAAGTAGTAATGATTATCTTTCTGGTAATGTAGACTGGCTATGTGTGTGATGTGATTATAGTTTCATGTTGCCTCCTCTGCTGCAGCTCCAATCTTCGTACACCTTATTTTTCTCTGCATGGAACCAACTTTAACGGGCGTGTCTTTCTCCCAGCCACACCCCAGACATAAACTGTATTGTTCCATCAGACACCGTGTGCTGTAAACACGTGCCTGGCAGCGAAGGAGTCGCGTAAATTTCAAGGGGAATGGAAGGGGATTGACTAATTGAAAATCTGTTTTCATAAACCTGCAATAACCATAGTGTGGATTGAAATCTTTATACGATGTCATGTTATTTGTGAGTAGAAATATGACATTGTGGCCCTTGTGGAAGAAAGTACTATCGAACTGGAACAGTACAGTGACTTTTGAGAAAAGTACAGACAATATGACGCTGAACCATAGACACAGGACAGATACTCGCAGACAAACCTGTAGTTTAGTGGCCCAACTCTACGTAGCCTACCTGTGTAGTGACGATACCTATATGAGAGTGAGACCAGCGCAAATGGATGGTCTATTGTCGCCATCTAGTAATTCATAATGGTACTGAGATGAATTAATACGCTGAATTGGTGCGTGCTCTTATAATATGGTCATTAACGAAGCCCAAACTGACACCATGCTGATCATTGTGTTTTATTCATATGGATTTTCTATATATTCTATGTATAGAAAATAGGAAATCATATGTACATGGAACCAAAATATAAACACAACATGTAAACAGTTGGTCTCATGTTTCATTAGCTGAAATAAAAGATCCCAGAAATGTTCCATATGAAAAAAATGCTTATTTCTCACAAATGTTGTGCACAAATTTGTCTACATCCCTGTTAGTGAGCATATCTCCTTTGCCAAGATAATCCATCCACCTGACAGGTGTGGCATATCAAGAAGCTGATTAAACAGCATAATCGTTACACAGCTGCACCTTGTGCCGGGGACAATAAAAAGCCACTCTAAAATGTGCACACAACACAATGCCACAGATGTCTCAAGTTTTAAGGTAGCGTGCAGCTGGCATGCTGACAGCAGGAATGTCCACCAGAGCTGTTGCCAGATAACTGAATGTTAATTTCTCTACCATAAGCCGCCTCCAACGCTGTTTTTGAGAATTTGGCAGCACATCCAACCAGCTTCACAACCGCAGACCACGTGCCAGCCCAGGACCTCCACATTCGGCTTCTTCAGCTGCGGGATCATCTGAGACCAGCCACCCAGACAGCTGATGAAACTGTGGGTTTGCACAACCAAATAACTTATGCGCAAACTGTCAGAAACCGTTTCTGGGGAGCTCATCTGTGTGCTTGCCGTCCTCACCAGGGTCTTGACCTGACAGCAGTTCGGCGTCGTAACCGAATTCAGTGGGCAAATGTTCACATTCGATGGCCACTGGCACCCTGGAGATGTGTGCTCTTCATGGCTGAATCCTGATTTCAACTGTATGGGGCAGATGGCAGACCGCGTTGTGTGGGCGAGCGGTTTGCTGATGTCAACGTTGTGACCAGAGAGCCCCATGGTGGCGGTGGGGTTATGGTATGGGCAGGCTTAAGCTACGGACAATGAACACAATTGCATTGTATCGATGGCAATTTGAAAGCACAGAAATACCTGATGAGATTCTGAGATCCATTGTCGTGCCATTCATCCGCCGCCATCACCTCATGTTTCAGCATGATAATGCACGGCCCCATGTTGCAAGGATCTGTACACAATTCCTGGAAGCTGAAAATGTCCCAGTTATTCCATAGCCTGCATACTCACCAGACTCTTCAATGGCTGTTTGGGATGCTCTGAATCGAGATGTAGGCTAGCGTATTCCAGTTTCCTCGAATATCCAGCAACTTTACATAGCCATTGAAGAGGAGTGGGACAACATTCCACAGGCCACAATACAACATCCTGATCAACAAACTCTTATGTGTCCCACTGCATGAGACAAATTGTGGTCACACCAGATACTGACTGGTTTTCTGATCCACAGCCCTACATTTTTTAAAGGTATCTGTGACCAACAGATTCCCAGTCATGTGAAATCCATAGATTATGGCCTAATGAATTTATTTAAATTAACTGATTTCCTTATATGAACTGTAACTCTTTACAATCTTTGAAATTGTTGCATGTTAACCGTTTTGTTCCAATGAAATGGATAGGCTAATGTTGATGACCAAAATTATGATGATGATGATGATGATGATACAAATAAATCTCTAAATATAGACCTATACTAATGAATAACATAGCTCTCTGAAATAAACCTTAATCATGTTCAAATGAACGAATCTTATTGCTAGCATGAAAAAAGTATCCTCACTGTGATTTCTTATAAAACAATATGATATAATACATATAGATGTACTACTAACAAAGAGAATGTATAGCCAAGATAATGATGTGGTATTGCCTCGAGTCGAGACAGGACCGTGTTATTATTATCATTATTACCAAGCCCCTGACAGCATGTGCTGCCTGCTGGTCGCCCTCGGGCGCCTTTAACCGGGTTGACCACACGCCTCACCGAGAGGAATAATAATCAACGATTTTCTCTCGAGATTTGCAGCAAGCAGCTACAGCGCGCAACTTGGAGATCCCCCGATTCAACTGGGTTCTGATGGATTTTATTAGACTTATTATTTAGTCTTTCTCCTTCACTATGTTCATTATTTATTAGGATTTATTAGTATTGTTGACTGTGGATTTCATACGTGGAGATACCGTTTGGTTTAATAGCCCTCGGGAATTTATGTTCCATTTGAAGGGAAGCCCTGAGCTGTTTGCATGTGTGAGTGTGTGTGTGTTTAGGTGAGTGTGTGAGTGAGTCTGTCCACACGTCCATCCTCAACAGTTGATGCTGACAGAGATCAGAGAAGTGTGTTATTGAGACGGGGTCCTTCATTGCGTCGCTCAGCGCGGACTCGGAGACACACACACACACACACACACACACACACACACACACACACACACACACACACACACACACACACACACACACACACACACACACACACACACACACACACACACACACACACACACACATACACACACACACACACACACACACACACACACAGAAACCCTTACGCACGCACAAACACGCACACACATAGGCGCGCGCGCACACACATAGTTTGCTGTCACACACTGTCTGCCGATGAGCTCTGTCATGCAGTCGTTCCTCTCTCCAGTGAACAAGGCTATTCTAGTAGCTCTGTTCATCTTCGCCATCCTCCTCATCCTCTATGTGATCCTCTGGTACATCTGTAGAGACGTGGACTGCGACCACGGCATCTGATCTGATTAACACCGGGAACACCACCGAACAACGGAGGGGAGAGACGCATCTGACAGAGGGTCACCCTGGTAAGTCAGCATGTCTCCTCTGCTCTACGTGCTCGCGTGTGTGTGTGTGTGTGTGTGTGTGTGTGTGTGTGTGTGTGTGTGTGTGGCTCAAGTGACAAAACAAGTGTTTCCTCTAACAGCATCAGTATCATTACAAAAACAGAAACAGTGCCGCGCATAACCTGTTTCCCGATGGCGCCTCCAGTCCGTTATGAAAGGTCGTTTTATCTAACCTTTATTTGCCAGAAATGTCTTAAGTCTGAGAACCTATTTTTGTGAGAGACCGAGCAAGAAATTCAGAAAGAAAAATTATTTTAGGCCAATCACAATCCAATTCGAGGAGCATACGTTTGTCTTCATTTAGAGTTTTGGGGGTCTTATTCATGCAATCTCCCCAAATAACAGAAACAGTAGTGTCGCTGTGACCACAGTGTCATCACCATCACAAAAGGTGACACAATGTCATCACCTACAGGAATGTTATGTTATCTTCTTCAGTCTGAGTGGAGAGGTAGCGGCTACTATCGTCGTTGCCCGGTTAATAGCGCACGAGGACAGGCTGCGCGGGAACCGGCGTTTGGATGTAAGACATGCATTAGCAATACTGATCTATAATCACAGCGTGTGTGTGTGTGTGTTCGTGAGCTTCATAGTTCATGTTCAGTTCATCTCGTCTCTAAGATAGTCTAAGATCTGACATTGGCAATGGCATTATCATTTAACACGATCAAACAAACAGGATTATTCTTCCCCCTATAGAATAACATGTCTTCTAGTGCCATGCAGCAATCATGTGATGTTTGAAACTGGTACTGTATTCCCTAGACTTTTGCCGATACGCGTTCGTTTGTGACCTCTGCTGCTGCTCAATTAAAACATCTGAAGACGACTGTCTTTCAGTGTGGGATTCATCTTTACTGTCATATATGCTTTTACAACCCTGCACCCAAAGACTTTGTACCAAGAATAACGATGAGCGTGCCATTTATTCTACCCTTTATTCCGTTAATTATCATAGCCATGCCGAGTCAATGTTGCTTTTTTACGCATAGGCGTCCTTGACTTCAGCTGACATTTGGCGCTCTTTGCGTGCATGTATGAGAGAGAGAGACAGAGAGAGAAAGAGAGAGAGAGAGAGAGAGAGAGAGAGAGAGAGAGAGAGAGAGAGAGAGAGAGAGAGAGAGAGAGAGAGTTTCAGTGAATGACATTATCCCTCTGCGTTACCACTGCGGTTGACCTAATGGTAACCTTGTCATAGTCTCGAAAACCCGAACCTAGTCAGTTGTGGTGCAGGGGAAACGATGGATAAGCCGCAAGATAAAGTGTGATGGTGCAATGCAACTAACTGTAAATTAATGTGACTGTAGAAAATCCATTGTATTTGTCCCTATACTTAAATAAAGGATCACCTGATCAACAGATCAACAGTCCTACAGTGTTCAGATCCAGCTGAACCTGTAGAAGCCGACTGACAGAATAAGAGCTTCTCTCCTGCCTGGCGGAAACAAATAAACCATCCACATACCAATATGAGGGGCTGAAGGACACATCAAGGACACAATGTGTGTTTGTGTGTTGTGTGTTGTGTGTTTGGGGGGGGGGGGGGTTAATGGCGTGAACCCGGTTACCGAGATTTACCGGGAATTACCACCCTAAACTACTCCCTTTTCCGGTGATAAGTAATTGCGAGAAAGCGGTCAATTGCAATACATTATTTATTTGAACACCATGGCGTGGAACGGAACTGTTCAATTATTGGCGATGTTTAAATCTGGCTTCTCTACCACCTCAGCATGAGGTCACGCTCAGGGTGGGGACAGACATCCCATCTCAGTATGGAGCGCAGTTCACAATGCATGTAGACCTATCATCTCATCATAGTCACTTTTTTTCTTGTGACAGGTATGGCCTACATTTGCTGCAGCATAGCCTATGCTACAGAATGCGCGTCTAATTTACCCATCTCCATCTGGCTTTCGGGGGTCACCTTGTTTATTAATTGTAAAAAATAATACTTTTTTAAATTGCAGCTGCAGAGTTTTAAAACAGCCTACCACTCGAAAATCGTTGCTTTAAATCAGTGCACGGGAGCACTCTCACAGTCTTTCTCTCTCTCCATCAACTCCATTCAAATTGCATCCAAAAGAGATAATCCTGTTCTAGATTGATATATAGCCCTATATATAGATGTTCTAGCCTACCTCTTTCAGGTAATACATTCAATGCAGTATTAGCCTTCAATTTAGCTAATTAATTATGGTTTATGCTTAATAAGCTTCTAATGTATAGCCTCTGTCTCTTGCGCAATATGCAAGCACCTGTTCTTTCCTGACCTATCTGTAAAAAGCGCTCCTTAGCTCTAGGAGTCCCTTCCCGGAAAAGCTAGACTAGAATAGCTGGCTTGAATTATTATGTTGTTTTTGCATTTCTTATACCAATAGACTATTCAAAGAGGGATGCAAGCTATTTTTTGCTGAATGTTAAATACAGCAGCCAGTAGAACTCACAGTTAGTTTGAAAGAAGAGCGAACGAGGATGGGGGTAAGCTATAACAGTTATTTGTTCAGACTCATAACCATTAAATCAATCTTCTGTGAAGAGAAATGAAATCCTTCTGCATCTGAGCCCAGTCAGAGCATTGTCTCTGTGGAAGCCCAGTCAGAACATTGTCTATGTGGAAACCCAGTCAGAACGCTGTCTATGTGGAAGCCCAGTCAGGGCACTGTCTATGTGGAAGCCCAGTCAGAACATTGTCTATGTGGAAGCCCAGTCAGAACCCTGTCTATGTGGAAGCCCAGTCAGAACCCTGTCTATTTGGAAGCCCAGTCAGGGCACTGTCTATGTGGAAGCCCAGTCAGGGCACTGTCTATGTGGAAGCCCAGTCAGGGCACTGTCTATGTGGAAGCCCAGTCAGGGCACTGTCTATGTGGAAGCCCAGTCAGAGCACTGTCTATGTGGAAGCCCAGACAGAGCACTGTCTATGTGGAAGCCCAGACAGAGCACTGTCTATGTGGAAGCCCAGTCAGAACCCTGTCTATGTGGAAGCCCAGTCAGAACCCTGTCTATTTGGAAGCCCAGTCAGGGCACTGTCTATGTGGAAGCCCAGTCAGGGCACTGTCTATGTGGAAGCCCAGTCAGGGCACTGTCTATGTGGAAGCCCAGTCAGGGCACTGTCTATGTGGAAGCCCAGTCAGGGCACTGTCTATGTGGAAGCCCAGTCAGAGCACTGTCTATGTGGAAGCCCAGTCAGAACCTTGTCTATTTGGAAGCCCAGTCAGAACACTGTCTATGTGGAAGCCCAGTCAGAACCCTGTCTATTTGGAAGCCCAGTCAGAACACTGTCTATGTGGAAGCCCAGTCAGAACCCTGTCTATTTGGAAGCCCAGTCAGAACACTGTCTATGTGGAAGCCCAGTCAGAACCCTGTCTATTTGGAAGCCCAGTCAGAACACTGTCTATGTGGAAGCCCAGTCAGGGCACTGTCTATGTGGAAGCCCAGTCAGAACCCTGTCTATTTGGAAGCCCAGTCAGAACACTGTCTATGTGGAAGCCCAGTCAGAACCCTGTCTATTTGGAAGCCCAGTCAGAACACTGTCTATGTGGAAGCCCAGTCAGAACCCTGTCTATTTGGAAGCCCAGTCAGAACACTGTCTATGTGGAAGCCCAGTCAGAACACTGTCTATGTGGAAGCCCAGACAGAGCACTGTCTATGTGGAAGCCCAGACAGAGCACTGTCTATGTGGAAGCACAGACAGAGCACTGTCTATGTGGAAGCTCATCTGCATAAAGAAAGGGAACCATAACCTAAAGTGTTAGTAATGTAAAGACATCTGTTCCATAATGTCATCTACCTGAGTGACACATACTTAACCTCGGTCCATATGATCTACACACACACAAGGATGG